>NW_024013332.1:0-702 GCF_000499745.2 Eimeria mitis | reverse complement strand
GCGTAGATGCTGTGTTGCTGCTGTATGGCTGCTGTTGCTGCTGCTGCTGCTGCTGCTGCTGCTGCTGCTGGCGTGAGTGTATGGATAGAGAGATTGGGGTGTACGTACAGCTAGTGAAGAGGCTGTGGGGCTGCAGCAGCAGATGTGGGGTCTCCTCCCTGCACAGGACCCACTGCAGCAGCTTAGTCATGCTCGTGCTGCAGCAGCAGCAGCAGCAGCAGCTGCTGCTGCTGCTGCTGCAGCAACAGCAGCAGCAGCAACTGCAAAGGTGTTAGGAACAGATATGAACACAGCAGCAGCAGCAGCTGCGCCATGAGACAACGCTGCGGTTCACTGCAGCAGGGGCCTCTGCTGCTGCTGCTGCTGCTGCTGCTGCTGCTGCTGCTGCTGCTGCTGCTGCTGCTGGCGTTCTGTATGGAGACAGCTGAGGGTTGTCTCTGTTCTATACCCGGGCTGTGTTGTTCACTAATATAATAAAAAGCCCCAAAGGGAGGTGACGATACACCGCAGCGCATGCAGCTGCAGCTGCACATACACCGCAGCTGCTGCTGCAGCAGCAGACGCAGCAGCAGCAGCAGCAGAGCGCTCTCAGGCGCCAAAGGCTGCTTGTGGCGTGTAGCATACACCTAAAAGAATACATATATATATATATATATATATATATATATATATATATATATATATATATATATATATATATAT
>NW_024013331.1:0-702 GCF_000499745.2 Eimeria mitis | reverse complement strand
AGTGGAGGGGCAATCGACCTTGCTGCGGATACCGCAGCTTGCTTCAACGCGACTCACCACACTGTTTGCAAGAGTTCGTTGACATATGCACAATTTTCATTAACTCACCAGATAGCGGCAGCAGCAGCAGCTGCAGTTGTTGGAGAGGTAGCCGTAGCGATGCTCTCTGCTGCCGATGTTGTTGAAACAGCAAACTGAATAAGAAAGCCAAGTCACTTAGAGTCTGTTTATCTTATATGAAACAAATGACTCGTACACTCAGGGCCACCAGTATGCACAATTTGGTGGAGCAATGCACGCTCCCCCGAGCTTTTAATATTTTCCTTGTAAGACGCCAATTATTTTGTTTAAAGTTTGGCTGTTGGCTACTCACCACGTATGCACAGTGGTCTTGCGTCTCCTGGCTCGAGCTAAGGATTTCATTTGCTTGGTAGAATGATCAGTAACAAGCACTTCCTCAATTTGCATTTGTGTTTCTATCCCTGCACTTCACTTTATTTCCTCAACAGTTTCTACTGTTCAGCCTTGAAGCTTTCGCAGTGTTGACCAGCGATGCACGTGCAAAAGGAAGTACTGCAAGTACTGCTGTTATTTCCGCAATATGCAAAAAGGCGCAAGGGCACGGGGCAGAGGAAGAGAAACATAAAACAAATGCTTGAAAGGAAATATTCATAAGCAACGTTCTTAGTTCACTCCGCTGCC
>NW_024013330.1:0-703 GCF_000499745.2 Eimeria mitis | reverse complement strand
GTTGTTGCTGCACAAGTAGCAGCAGCAGCAGCAGCAAACTGCTCCGGTCTCTGGCGCTCCACCACCACCAGCAGCAGCAACAGCAGCAGCAGCAGCAACAGCAGCAGCAGCAGCAGCAGCAGCAGGTGTCGGAGCAGCAGCTGCGGTTCAGTGAATTTTTATAATTTGGGGGGTGTTGTGCTGCAGTGTCCATACACCTCAATTCGTGCTGCAGCAAAGAGCTTCGTTCCTGCTGCAGCAGCAGCACTTGTGGTGCCCCGCAGCATCTGGCCTGTTGCTGCTGACGTAACAAACAAAAGCTTCTGCTGCAGCTGTCTTTTTATACACGGAAAAAAAGATGAACTCTTTAGCTGGAGACACACACTTGATATGCAGCAGCTGCTGCAGCAGCAACTGCAACGCATGCAGGCAAACGCATGCACCAGCAGCAGCAGCAGCAGCAGCAGCAGCAGCAAATATGGCAGCAAGAACAGACACAACGCCGGCAAAGACTTCACTTCACTCTCTACAGATACCAGTAGCAGCAACAGCAGCAGCAGCTGCAGCAGCAGCTGCAGCAGCAGCAGCAGCAGACAGGGGAGCTGCAGCAGCAGCAGCACAAATAACAAGGAAGCAGAAAGCAGCAGCAGACCGTCGCATGCAAACTCGACCAAAGGCAGCTCCAGCAGCAGCAGCAGCAGCAGCAGCAACTACAGCAGCAACA
>NW_024013329.1:0-703 GCF_000499745.2 Eimeria mitis | reverse complement strand
TGCTGCTGCTGCGGTGTCTATACACCCCAGCACACTACAAAGACAGCAGCAGCTGGCTGCTGCGGGAGCTGCTGGAGACAACAGAGGCAGTGAAGGTCCCCTCCTTGCCTGCTCAGCTAGCGGGTATGAAGAAGGTGCAGCAGCTGTTCAGCACACACATGCAGCAGCAGCAGCAGCAGCAGCAGCAGCAGCAGCAGCAGCAGCAGCGGGGGGATGGAGAGGAAGATGTGCTGCAGCGGTTCCTGCCAGATGCAGCAGCAAGAGAAGCAGTTCGGCTGCTGCTGCAGCCGCATGTTGACCCCGCGGATACCCCGTATCCAGCAGCAGCAGCAGCAGCAGCAGCAGCAACAGCAGCAGCAGCAGCAGCAGCAACACCTCTAGCAGCATTAACTCTGTCTGTAGTCAGACAGGCAGCAGCAAACCCTCACCGCTTTCTCCTGAAGCCGCAGAGAGAAGGAGGAGGAAACAATATATGCGGGCAGCAGCTGCAGCAGCTGCTGTCTCGGCACCTTGCTGCTGCTGCTCCTGCTGCTGCTCCTGCTGCTGCTCCTGCTGCTGCTCCTGCTGCTGCTGCTGCTGCTGGAGAGCCTTCAGATAGACTTCTATCATACGTCCTCGTGAAACGCATGCAGCCCCCAGCCTTTCCTTCACTGCTGCTGCAGCATGACCCTGAGAAGGAGACACAGCAGCAGCAGCAGCAGCA
>NW_024013328.1:0-703 GCF_000499745.2 Eimeria mitis | reverse complement strand
TGCGGTATGCGGCTCCTCGCCTTCCGCTGCTGTTGCCAGCCCTGCGGGGACTGAAGACACAGGAGCAGCAGCAGCAGCAGCAGCAGCAGAAGGAACCGGTGTTGCTGCTGCTGCTGAGGCGCCGCTTCTGGCTGCAGCTCCCGATGGGGAGGCTGTTGAGGATAAATCTTCTGAGTCTTCGCTGTCACTGCCCCCCTCCTTGGCTGCTCCGTTCCTGCAGCAGCAGCAGCAAACACACAAAGCCTCGAGCACTCAGGTCCTGGGGGCTGCTGGAGTGAAGTGTAGCTGCAGCACCTGTACTCTGTGCACAGTTCAACACGCGAAACGGATACAGCTAAAGGGGAAAAGCCCCGAACATTGCATGCACAATGCATGCAGAATGCATGCAAACAGGGGGGCTGCGCCGTCAGATCACAGCCCGACGGTGTTGCAGCAGCTAAGCAACGAGAGAGAAACGTATGGTGAGCTCCGAAGACGTACGGTGCCGAGTCGCCCGGACCCTGAGGAGAGAAATACAGCAGCACACAACAGCTGAAGGTCCTCAGTACACGCCAATACACACCACCACAAGCTAAAAAAAAAGAAAGAGGAAGCGGGGGCTCTATGCAAGGATAAACCACAAGTTCAGCTCGAGCGAGTTCGTGAATGTGCAGAGAGAACATCAATGCATCAACAGCTACAAATATATATATATATATATATA
>NW_024013327.1:0-703 GCF_000499745.2 Eimeria mitis | reverse complement strand
ACTGGGCAAGCGTTCCTTGCTATTCGATTGCCAAATTGCATAGGAAATGCCTGACTGTACAAACAGTACGCGCAATGCCGCCAAGCGATGACGGGTAAATGGAATTATGGTGCATAGGCACACACGCATTGCTCTGCATATCTTAGCTGGTAGGTTTTGTGGACCGGCCCACTTGGAACTGCTTCCGCTGCAGACTGAAAGGTGAGGTATTCGATGCCACGACGAATCACGATCATCCCGGGATCTGCTGCAGGCGTATTAGGCGGTCCTACTGCAGGAAGTACGTTTGCTCGAATTCTGTGCATCCTGCGAGGCAAGATGGGCAACATCTCCAGATCGTTTGATGGGGTGGATGAAGAAGCGGTCCGCCTGGTGTGTCGTTGACTGTAAGCGGAACAGTGTGCGTGCCTTTAGATTTGATGTCATGTCCGGAAAGAATGACGACAGCGCTGTTCTCATTGCGTTATCAGAGGGTGCATGGGGAGGTAGAGGCCTAGTTCTGTGGTTGCCGTGTTGCAGGAAGTGTGTTGGCGCCTAGCTAGCATATTCAAATTAGTTGTTGAGGACGAAGGATATCTAAACACGGAGGAACTACACGGGGGCCAGGAGCTGGACAGAATCCCGGGTTTCTTGGCGGGTCGCTGTGATATTTTGCTGTAGGGAGTATGTCCGCTAGTGAAGTCAGCTGCCGTCTCTCACCAAA
>NW_024013326.1:0-703 GCF_000499745.2 Eimeria mitis | reverse complement strand
TTTTTTTTTTTTTTTTTTTTTTTTTGAATTAAATTAAAGAAAAGTGGAAACAATGGCTTTGTTCTGTCCGACTTGTCACAATATGTTGTTGCTGCGGCGCGAAGCTCAAATGGAGTTCTACTGCCGCACCTGTCCATACATCTACGCCTTGAAACAAAAAGTAACAAGAAAAATTTTATTAACACCCAAGAAAATAGATGAACCCATTTCAGACAGTCTGCAGGAAACAGGAGCAAAAATACCAGGTACGTTCAACTACAGCCCTTTCCCTGTGCTTCGCTGCACTCTGCTGCAGCAGCAGCAGCAGCAGCTGCTGCTGTTGCTGCAGCAGCCAACCTTTGTGTGCATCAGTTTTCTGAATATATTGCGGTGCTGCTGCATAGCCTGGGGGGCACAGAGGTGTGTGAGTTGCATGTGTGTTTCGGGTGTATCTGCAGCTGTCTGCCCGAGCTGTAACCACACGGAGGCGTTCTTCTATCAAATTCAAATTCGTTCCTCCGATGAGCCCATGACTTCTTTCTTCACCTGCGCCGAGTGCAGGTTCAGGTGGAGAGAGAACTGAAACTATACACAGCAGGGGGCAGACAGCTAGCTACTCAGCTCGCCAGCTAGCCAGCTGGCCAATGGGTCGCCAGCTAGCTAGCTAGCTAGCTAGCTAGCTGCATGGCAGTATGTGAGCTTCAGTGTGGTCCCCACAGACAGA
>NW_024013325.1:0-703 GCF_000499745.2 Eimeria mitis | reverse complement strand
CAGCCACCGCTTCAGCAGAGGCAGCAGAAGCACGAGGAGAATGAGCAGCAGCAAGAGCAGCAGCAGCAGCGGCAACCGGAACAGCAGCAGCAGAAGGGGGAGGAGATGTATCAGAGTGCTGCTGGCGCTCTCGGTGAGGGAACCCCCCGCAGCAGCCTCAGCAACAAAACGTCCAGCAACAGGCGCAGCAACCGCAGCAGCAGCCGCAGCAGCAGCAAGAAGGAGAAGCGCAGCAGCAGCAGCAGAAGCCACTCCAGAGACTCGAAGCATGCAGACGGAGCAGGTGCCTTCACTGCTGATGAAGTCGCCTTCCCTGACCCTGCAGCAGCAGCAGCTGCTGCTGCTGCTGCTGCAGCAGCACCACAGCCACCAACGCATGCAGCAGGTAAGGCTGGTGACGAGAGGCAGTTTGCGAGCCCCAATAAAGTTGCTGCACTGTCGGAGCGATGCAGCTTGTGTCTGCTGCTCACGCTGCTGCTGTTGCTGCTGCCGCTGCTGCTGTGGCTGTTGCTGCAGCTGCTGATCCATATCAAGCGCAGAGGGCCTCGTTTGATATTGGAGAGTACGGAGGCATAGATAAGCTGTCCCCTGACGCTGCTGCTGCTGCTGCTGCTGCACGCAGCAGCAGCTGGAGCCTCGCAGGGGCTGCGGACCCTGCAGGAGAGCCGCAGCAGCAGCAGCAGCTGCAGCAGCAGCAGGAGCG
>NW_024013324.1:0-703 GCF_000499745.2 Eimeria mitis | reverse complement strand
CACCGGAGGAGAGAGAGCATGCGGTGGTTGTACAGTCGCAGCAGAACCTGCAGCAGCAGCAGCAGCAGCAACAGCAGCAACAGCAGCCCCTCATGTGAGCAAACTATCAAACAGCACGACGCCGTATACCTGAAAGAAACATGGTGCTCCTCGAGGTAGTGTGTGCATGCATGCATGCATGCATGCATGCGGTGTATGCGCACCTCCACCTTCAGCAGCCGCCTCTCTTTAATGTGAATCCGGCTGGCAGCGCATGCAGCAGCAAGCCGTCTCAGCCGTCTCGTTGTCTTCCACAGAAGAGCATTTGCTGCATCAGGCGAGAGTAGCTGCAGCGCGAGGATCTGCTGCTCTTGTTCCCTCTGTACCTCTTGCAGCCGCTGCTGCTGCTGCTGCTGCTGCTGCTGCTCCCCTTCGCGTTGCTGCTGCATCTGCTGATCTCCAACTCCATCAACAGCGGCAGCAGCAGCAGCTCGTGCTGCTGCAGTAGCTGCATCTCCTGCTGTTTCTGCTGCTGCTTTCTGCTGCTGACGGTACAGAAACAACACCTGAGACTCAGATATAGGGGACGCGAACTCCGGCTGGGGATCGACTCCCGCGGCGATCCCAAAGAGACAAGCTGCTCTCTCTCTGTAAGACTGCTGCAGCGCAGCAGCACAGCGCTCCCTCAGCTGCTGCGCCGCCTTCACATGCTGCTGCAGCTCTG
>NW_024013323.1:0-704 GCF_000499745.2 Eimeria mitis | reverse complement strand
CCGTGTTGCAGCGCTTTGTGTGCGCATCCCGGTTGCGTCTGCGCGTTGGGCCTGTTTCCAGGAACCGGAGGCGGTGAGTCTGGCGCACCTGCCCGGCAGACAGAGAGCTGCAGTTGCTACTGCATTGGGGAGACCGCGTTGCAGCGCTTCGAGTGCGCATCCCGGTTGCGTCTGCGCGTTGGCCCTGTTTCCAGGAACCGGAGAAGGTGAGTCTGGTGGAACAGCCCGGCAGACAGAGAGCTGCAGTTGCTATTGCATTGCGGAGGCCGTGTTGCAGCGCTTTGTGTGCGCAGCCCGGTTGCGTCTGCGCGTTGGCCCTGTTTCCAGGAACCGGAGAAGGTGAGTCTGGTGGAACAGCCCGGCAGACAGAGAGCTGCAGTTGCTATTGCATTGCGGAGGCCGTGTTGCAGCGCTTTGTGTGCGCAGCCCGGTTGCGTCTGCGCGTTGGGCCTGTTTCCAGGAACCGGAGACGGTGCGTCTGGTGGAACAGCCTGGCAGACAGAGAGCTGCAGTTGCTATTGCATTGCAGAGGCCGTGTTGCAGCGCTTTGTGTGCGCATCCCGGTTGCGTCTGCGCGTTGGCCCTGTTTCCAGAAACCGGAGGCGGTGAGTCTGGCGAAACTGCCCGGCAGACGGAGAGCTGCAGTTGCTACTGCATTGGGGAGACCGCGTTGCAGCGCTTCGAGTGCGCATCCCGGTTGCGTC
>NW_024013322.1:0-704 GCF_000499745.2 Eimeria mitis | reverse complement strand
CGGGGTGGGGGGGAGGGGTTGGGGGGAGGGGCGGAGGGGTTGAGGGTTTAAGGGGTTTGGGTTTAGGGTTTAGGGGGTGCGGGGTAAGGGTTTAGGGTTTAGGGGTTGAGGGTTTAGGGTTTATGGTTGTTGTATTTGTGTTTTGTTGTGTATGGATGTGTATTATGCTGGGGTGTATATGCAGCTTCGGTTAGTATGAGATTGGGGTGTATATGCAGCTGCGTGTGTTGTATATTATATTCTTAATATTAATAAACTAAAACAAAATAAAAAAAAACAAATTATAAATATATTTTAATTTATATTTATTATATTGATAAATATATTTATATAAACAAAAAAAAAAAAAATAAATTTATGTTATGTTGGGGTGTATACGCAGCTCCGTGAGGTGTATAGTCTGTCCAGCCTAAACTCAACCGAAGCAACATCTGCATTAGCAGCAAATGAATATTTACTTTCTTTAGATAAACAAACAAAAGAAAATATAATTATGTTAGAATATTATAATGATATACAAACACAATTAAATAGAATATTTATTATATTATTGCCGCAAGAAAAAGAAAACAGAGATACATTCATCACCTGTATTAAGGTCTTGGCTCTCTATGCTCAAACAAACAGCTGATATATATATATATATATATATATTTATTTTATTTTTTTTTATTTATATTTATTTATTTATATTTATTACTTAT
>NW_024013321.1:0-704 GCF_000499745.2 Eimeria mitis | reverse complement strand
AAGACTTCGGCAGTGATGCAGAAGATCCCCAAGGGGACGACTTCGCCGCCAGCAGCAGCAGCAGCAGCAGCAGCGGCGAGGAGGAGGAAAGCTCAACCAGCAGAGAGAAGGTAGCCCGCTCCCCGTCAGAGGGAAGACGAAAAGCCAAAGGTGAGAACATATTGGGCTTCTTTTTGTTGCTTTCTTCCAGTGTTTGCGCTCATCTGTCTGCGTGCGGGCCTTGCTGCTTTTTTGTTTTTTTTTCTGCTTCTGTCTGCTGCTCGCTACTCTTGCTACAGCCGGGGGGGCAGCGTTTTGAGGCAGGCAAACGTCGAGGTGTTTCAGAGGGGAGGAAGCGTTGCAGTACCGAGGCAGAGCGGAAACGGCAGTAGCAGCAGCACCATGTCATGGGCAATTGTTTTGTATTGCTGCTTGTTGCTGCTGCAGGTGTAGGCGGGGCTACTGCGGCGGACCCTTTGAAAGGTCTCAGCAGAAAGGAGAGAAAGCAGCGCGAGATGGAGGAGCTCGAGCGGGCTCTGAACGAAGCGGGCCGTAAGTCCGCATCCCTGTTCGCCTGAAGTGCCACAGTTGCTGCTGCCGTTGCTATTGTTGCTACTCACTTGGGTGCAGCTGTAGGTCTTGCGGAGCTTGGTTTGGCCCGCAGAGAGCCTCTGCTAGAGAGACCGCAAAGGAGCGGCTATTTGCTTCTGTTTTGTTGCTGCAGT
>NW_024013320.1:0-704 GCF_000499745.2 Eimeria mitis | reverse complement strand
TGGTTAGCTAGTGGTTGCAGCGTGAGGCGGTGAGGCAGCAGCAGCTAGCTACAGCTAGCTACAGCTAGCTGGGGATAGCTGTCTCCTTTTTTGTCTCCTTTTTTGTCTCCTTTTGTATTAGAAAGGAAACATGAGAGAGGAGACAGGCCGTGTGTGCTGTCTCCTCAGCTGCAACAGTTGCTGCTGCTGCTGCTGCTGCACCTGCTGCTGCTGCTGCTGCTGCTGCTGCTGCAGCTCCTGCTGCACTCGGTGCTGCAGTTGCTGCTGCAGTTGCTGCTGCAGTCGGTGCTGCTGTTGCTGCTGCAGTCGCTGCTGCTGCTGCTGCTGCAGCTGCTGCTGCAGTTGCTGCTGCAGTTGCTGCTGCAGTTGCTGCTGCAGTTGCTGCTGCAGTTGCTGCTGCAGTTGCTGCTGCAGCTGCTGCTGCAGTTAGACTATATATTAAATACGAAAAGAAAGAAAAAGAAAAACAAAGAAAATAAAAAATAAAAACAATAACAGCACCACCACAAATAATAATAAAAATAAAAATAAAAATAAATAAAATAAATAAAAATAATAAATAAAAATAATAAATAAAAATAATAAATAACAAATAAAAATAATAAATAAAAATAAAAATAAAAATAATAAATAAAAATAAAAATAATAAATAAAAATAAAAATAATAAATAAAAATAAAAATAAATAAAAGAGAAAAAGAAAAG
>NW_024013319.1:0-704 GCF_000499745.2 Eimeria mitis | reverse complement strand
CTGCTGCTGTTGCTGTAACTGCTGCTGCTGCTGCTGTTGCAGCAGCTCTGCTGGTGCTGGTGCCGCTGCTGCTGCAACTGCTGCTGCTACTGCTGTTGCAGCAGCTCTGCTGCTGCTGCTGCTGCTGCTGAAACTGCTGCTGCTGCTGCTGTTGCAGCAGCTCTGCTGCTGCTGCTGCTGCTGCTGGTGCAACTGCTGCTACTGCTGCTGTTGCAGCAGCAGTAACAGAAGCAATAGCACCAAAAAATAAAAACCCAGCAACAGAAATAGCATCAACTGCACGTAAAGCAATATATTATCATTCCTAAACTGCTAGAGACACTTGGAGACACATGGAGACACTTGGAGACAGCAAGAGACAGATAGAGACAGATAGAGACAGTGAGAGAGAGTAAGAGACAGTGAGAGACAGTGAGAGACAGTGAGAGAGAGTAAGAGACAGTGAGAGACAGTGAGAGACAGTGAGAGACAGTGAGAGACAGTGAGAGACAGTACGAGACAGATAGAGACAGTGAGAGAGAGCGAGAGACAGTAAGAGACAGTTGAGGTCGTAAAAAAAGCGATGGATGCCTGCAGTTATTTGGAGGCAAAAGGGGGCATCAGGAGACACCTGAATTGATGTGGAGACAGTTGAGTTTACAATGCTGCTCCACTTACTATCTCTTTTTTTTTTTTTTTTTTTTTTTTTTTTTTTTTTTTTTTTT
>NW_024013318.1:0-704 GCF_000499745.2 Eimeria mitis | reverse complement strand
GGGGTTTTGGCGATGAGTGCACTGAGAAGAAAAAAAACAAAAAAATTAGGGTTTAGGGTTTAGGGTTTAGTAAGATAGAAAAAAGAAGAAACAAAATATAACAAAAAGAATAGCAGCAGATGCAAGGAGACAGAAAAAAAAAGAAAAGGAAAAAGGAGATAAAAATAAAGAAGAGAGAGAAACAGAAAGAGAAACACAAAGGAGACAAAAGGAGACAGAAAGGAGACAAAAAAGAGACAAAGGGAGACAAAAGTATACAGAAAAAGAGACAAAAAGGAGACTGAAAAAGAGACAAAAAGGAGACAAAAAAGAGACAAAAAGGAGACAAACAGGAGACAAACAAGAGACAAAAAAAGGGAAAAAAGGAGACAAAAAAGGGAGAAAAAAAGAAAAAAAAGAAAAAAGGGGACAAAAAAATAAAAGAAAAAAGGAGACAAAAAAAAGGGAAACAAAAAAATAAATAAAAAAGACAAAAAATAAAAAAAATAAAAAAAGGAGACAAAAATTAAAAAAATAAAAAAGTAAAAAAGGAGACAAAAAAAAGTAAAAAAAATAAAAAAGGAGACAAAAAAATAGAAAAATAAAAAAAAATAAAAAAGGAGACAAAAGAAAAGGAGACAAAAAAATAAAATAAAAAAGAGACAAAAAAAAAATAAAAAAAGGAGACAAAAAAAAAGGAGACAGACTCGAGTTCCTGTTGTGTA
>NW_024013317.1:0-704 GCF_000499745.2 Eimeria mitis | reverse complement strand
CAAGACTTTGATTCACGGCGGAGAGGACTCCACGCCAACGGCATTTTTAGGCGCCGCTTCCTGCAAAGCAGCCACTAAACGTGTGAGAGTATACTTCACGGAGGCCCTAACCCTCTTGTCCCTTGAATGACGTTGAACCTCTGCCCAGATAACGCCTGAGCGCACGCTTGCACCGGATCATTATGTCGCTATGGACAACTGGGATGCCCTACACCGACTGCGTTGACGTACACGCATGCACGTGCCTGTGAGTTCCATGTGAAGGGACTACGCCTCCCCATGCGCTCCTAAGCAACGCAGGCAACCTTTGCGCAGACGAGGGGTCGTTTCAAACGACTACTGGTGGCAAATGGAAACTAAGATCAGCTCCTACGCCTTCTAGGTCTCTTTGCCGTTGTCGTTGTCGTATATGCACTTACGAACTGAGATGAAAGCTGCCTATCCCAGTGTTGCATTGATGGTGATAGCTGCACTTGCTGAAACTTAACTGTGCTGTTGCGGGCGTTTGCCGAACACAAACGTGGCCTGCCGTCTGCTTCAAGATTATCGCCTGAGCTGTGCTCCACATCGATGCGCGCCTTCCGGACGTTCAAAGATACCTACGTTACCTGTTGCATGTAATGCATCGGTTTCCGTTGAAGGCATTACAGTCAAATCTACAGTTCCTGTGGGAGTGTTGCCCAGGGGAAGCCAATCGTGATACA
>NW_024013316.1:0-704 GCF_000499745.2 Eimeria mitis | reverse complement strand
TATATATATATATATATATATGTGAGAGAGAGAAACAGAGGGAGGCAGAGAGACAGGGAGAGACAGAGAAAAAACAACAGAGACAGAGACGGAGACGGAGAGAGAAGAAAACAAAGAGAGACAGAGACAGAGACAGATATAAAAAAACAAAGAGAGACAGAGAGAGAGAGAGAAAAAAACAGAGACACAGAGAGAGAAAAAAACAGAGAGAGACAGAGACAGAGACAGAGAAAAAAACAAAGAGAGAGAGACAGAGACGGGGAGGTAGAAACGCAGAGACAGAGAGAGACAGAAAGAGACAGACAGAGAGAAGGAAAGAGATGAAAGGAGATAGGAAGAGACAGAGAGATAGAGACAGAAGGAGACAGAGACAGAAGGAGATAGATACAGAGACAGAGAAAGAGACAGAGACAGAAGGAGACAGAGAGAGAGACAGAAGGAGACAGAGAGAAAGAGACAAAAGAGAGAGAGAAAAGAGACAGAAAGGGAGAAGAGACAGAGGGAGACAAAGACAGAGAAGAGACAGAAAGAGACAAAGGAGACAGTTTATCTCTTGCTGTATCTCCTGCTGCACTTTTATTTATTTTTATTTTATTTTTATTTATTTTTATCTATTTTTATTTATTTTTGTTTATTTTTATTTATTTTTGTTTATTTGGCCTGAGAGATATTTATAAAAAAAAAAAAAAAAAAAAAAAAAAAAA
>NW_024013315.1:0-704 GCF_000499745.2 Eimeria mitis | reverse complement strand
TCTCGGTGGTAGATACAGGGTGCAGCACGAGGTGGGTTCTCTTGCTGCTGCTGCTGCTGCTGCTGCTGCTGCTGCTTGTGCTGCTGTTGCTGCCTCGTGTGCTGCTGCTGCTGCTGATGGTGCAGCACGAGGTGGGTCCTCTTGCTGCTGCTGCTGCTGTTGCTGCCCCGTGTGTTGCTGCTGCTGACGGTGCAGCTACTGCTCTTTGCGGGATCGCAACCGTCGCTGCTGCTGCTGCTGCTGCTGCAGCAAGCTTCGTTGCTGCAGCAGGCTACGTGTAGATATTTCTGCTGTGGAGGGGCCCGCTCAGGCTGGGCTTCAGAGTCGAAGGTTTAGTTAGATATTGGGGTTTACCCTTTCGGACTGAGGGTTTTGCTTCGGTTGCTGGTTTAGGGTTTAGGGTTTAGGGATTAGGGTTTAGGGTTTAGGTTTGGGTTGTGCTGCAGGTGGGGGCGGCGGCGTTCTCGCGCTGCCTGCAGGGCATCGACGAGGTCACTGGAAAGAGGGTCTGCCTGAAGGTAAGCTGCTGCGGTTGCTGCTGCTGCTGCCGCTGTTGTTGCTGCTTTTGCTGCTGCTGCAGTTGGTTGTGTTGCTGCCTTGGTGATCATGGGTGCAGCAGCAGCACTAGCAGCAGCAGCACTAGCAGCAACATGAGTAAGGAGATCCCGTTCGCTACATTTACGTTAATATATGTTTTTTCTCTT
>NW_024013313.1:0-704 GCF_000499745.2 Eimeria mitis | reverse complement strand
ATTTGCCCGCTACTCAGTTCGAGTACTGCTAGTTTTGGAATCGATGCGTGAATTTTCGCGGCCAGTAAATGTAGATAAAATATTCAGCAACCAAGCTTTGACTGTGTCAAGGTTTACTTCGCAACTCTTGAAGAGTAATGCTCCCGTCTCCGTCCTCGTCCAGTGCTGAAGGCCACATTTTGCACCGACGGAATTGGCTGTTGGCTCGAACTTTCCGAATACGGCGTGATTTACTCCACTTACATGCTGCTTATAGTGCAACTACCTTAGGCACTCTAACATATTCGGATTGTAGCATATTTTGCATGCAAAAAGACCAATTTTTGAGAAAAAAAACGCCGATGCACCAAGAAATGTCTGAGTCAGGAGTTCGATCTGCGTCTCATTCATCTGCTGTGCGATAATTGTCAGCGCTGCCTTCTTCAGTTTGCAGAGAGCTTGGAAAGCCTGCAGACAGGCCAGCCGATATTTGGAGAGGTTCGACTGCAAAATCCGTTAATATTTAGCACGTCCCCGACTAGACTACCATAGTTGGTGGCGTAGTAGCGATGCAACACTTTTTTTCATAGCAGGCAGCGCGACTTACATACCAGTGACTGCATGCAACGGCGGGTACGGTTATTCACGCAGCTATACTTTAGCACTAGAAGAGAGTATGTACCTACCCTGAAATGGTCCAGCATTGTGCGGCTGAATGGAGCATC
>NW_024013312.1:0-705 GCF_000499745.2 Eimeria mitis | reverse complement strand
CACGCTGTGTCGCGGACGTAATTCGCAACGCAAGAATGCCCCACCCTTCTACATATCAAAGACGAGCGCTTCTAAAGGAAGACGAGCTCCTTCTGCGTCTCACACCGCAACTCCATAAATTGAATTGCATGCACATACAAGCGCACGCCTGCCATCGGGGAACCTGAAACGCAGCAACACCAAGCAACTCCAACACCGGATCAATTTGTTACTAGGGACATACTTCCTGGGCAAAACAGCACGCGATCGTACCGCCAAAAGAAGCGTCGCCGCAAAGCAGCCGTCGACGCAAGCACACATGTTGCACAACCCTATACTAATCACGCGTGCAGGCCACCTAGCTCTTCGAATAATCCTGTGTGTACGCCCGCCTACAGATAGAAGTAATCTCAGCCAGCGCACGTGGACCAAGCCCAAGCTCAAGACCAACTGCAGGACGACCCAGCTGGCTGCATGGCACGTCCTTGCCGAATCGCTGCTTGTTGCAAGACTACCAAAGATCGGAAATGTTCAAAACACAGAATATGTATAATGCGTATGAAGGGAGGGACTCTCCGCCACGTTTGTCTCTGATGCATATAAAATGGGGCTACAAACCCCTGCCGAGACGTGCCGGGCTCTAAATAGGATCAGTTACCCATGCAGATAGTGTACGTACTAGGGGCCGCAAATAGGCTAATTAATATCACGTAGCCAGAAATACGA
>NW_024013311.1:0-705 GCF_000499745.2 Eimeria mitis | reverse complement strand
ATTATTTTATTTGTATTCTCTTTATAATTTATTATTTTATTTGTATATAAATATAAATACATAAAAATATAATAGTGCTCCTATCATCTTTCTCTCTGTCTGTCCCTCTGTGTCTCTCTGTCGGCGTTATTTGCTTTAAATATTATTTCCTTTTCATTTATTTTTTTTTTTATCTTCTGCTTTCTGCCTCTCTCCTCAATCTACCTGTCTCTTTCTCTCTCTCTATCTGTCTCTCTCTCTGTCTCTCTGTCTCTCTCTGTCTCTATTTATCTCTCTCTGTGTCTGTCTCTGTCTCTTTGTCTCTCTCCTTACCATCCCTGGATTGTTTGCTTTAAACATTCTGCCTTCTTCATTTATTCTTTTTATTTCTCTTCTGCTCTCCGCCTCTCTCCTCATATCTACCTATCTCTCTCTCTCTCTGTCTCTCTGTCTCTCTCTATTTCTCTCTCTGTCTCTGTCTCTTTATTTCTGTCTGTCTCCTTACCATTCCTGGATTGTTTGCTTTAAACATTCTTCCCTCTTCATTGATTCTTTTTATTTCTCTTCTGCTCTCCGCCTCCGGCATCTCCACGTAATCAATGACAGTAAACCCATCGTCAAGAGAAGGAAGAGCAAACGCAGCCTAAAGAAAACAAATAAATAAATAAATAAATAAATAAATAAATATAAATAAATAAATAAATATAAATAAATAAATATAAATAA
>NW_024013310.1:0-705 GCF_000499745.2 Eimeria mitis | reverse complement strand
GACGTCTGCTGCAGCAGCAGCAGCTGCAGCAGCAGCTGCTGCTGATGGTGGTGGTGGTATTGGTTGTGTGCCTCCTGAGCTGCTGCAGACAGCTCGTGCTGCTGTTGCTTCTCTAGCTGCAGCAGCAGCAGCAGCTTGCTGCCCCTTTCTTATAGTGTATGCACACGGAAACGGAACAGATATAAATGATGTGCTGCTGCTGCTGCAGCAGACGCAGCAGAAGACAGGTGCTGCTGTTCTCGCCTTTGATTACCCAGGATATGGACTCTCACAAGGTGCTGCTGCTGCTGCTGCTGCTGTTGCTGCTGCTGCTGCTGCTGTTGCTGCTGCTGTTGGTGCTGCTGCTGTTGCTGCTGTTCATGTTGCTGCGGCTGCTGGTGCTGATCCTGTTGCTGCTACTGCTGTCGGATTGCTGCTGTTGCTGCTGCTGCTGCTGCTGCTGCTGGTGTCCTTGCTGCAGCAGCAGCAGCAGCTGCTGGTCTTATATGACCCGTTCGCTGCATGCAGCAGCAAAAGGAGGACGAATCCCCAGCAGCAGCAACAGCAGGGGCAGCAGCAACAGCAGGAGCAGCAGCACCAGCAGCAGCAGCAGGAGCAGCAGCAGCAGCAGCAGCAGCAGCAGCAGCAGCAAAGGGAGAAGTTTGTGTTGTGTGTGTGCAGGGCATGCAAGCGAGGAGACAGTGGATCTGTGTCTGCAGTCTGTGC
>NW_024013309.1:0-705 GCF_000499745.2 Eimeria mitis | reverse complement strand
GCACTCGGTAGCGCATATGCCCTGCAGTCAACATGCAGCCGGAGCCGGTCACTACCAATGCCTATAGCCATGTTAGTGTCAAGGATGTTTGGCAACGGCCCTGCACGCCATAAAACCGAATACCGCATGAACGAACGAAGCTGATATGCGTTCCGTTGACACGCCAAAACGGTAACGCGAGTGTAAAGCGGTCGGCGGTCCCTCAAAGTTCGTGAGTTTGTTCCGAAGGCCTCGCCAATAAGATGCACCTGTCGTCGAAAAAGAAGAAGGAAAATAAGAAATTCGTGCTAAGGAACTATGAACCTTGAGAATGATTACCTTACCACGCAGCATCCAAGATAACGAGTGCCCGGGTTGCTATGCTCAATGCCACGTGTGACGTCAAAGCGTTGCATCGCTGTACAATGTTCGCCGCTACATGCTGGGCGCAACCAGCTGTCTGATACGTATAGGTGACCCGTTATTCGCGACAGGCCGTCCCCCTCTTGCTCGCACTAGCACACCTTTCGCTGTCCCAAATCGCCTCGGGGCGGTTGAACCAGTTTGCCAAAACCTGCGCACCGCAATTCCACAGGCTCTAAACAAAATTTCACAAATCGGGTGGACACTAGCACTAAGCGAATGCAGACTTACTTTCTGTACGAACCGCTCGCTGCAAACGCAACGCATGCCTGCTGGCTCGTCAAGTCTAACTCCATATCAACG
>NW_024013308.1:0-705 GCF_000499745.2 Eimeria mitis | reverse complement strand
ACGCAATGCCTGATTCGGCTTTTATAAGAAGATTCGTTTGACCACAGCTGTAGCATGATCCTCGCGCATTATGCCGACCCATGTATAGGCCATCAGGTTCTTTTGTGCTTGGCGTTGGCACCAGGTTATGGTAGGTCGGAGCAACGACTGTAGGGGAAGACCGAAGCGACGGACATTAACCATTTAGGGGGCCTTGCATTTTGCGCTGACGATTGTCCGTGAGCGCCAGATCAATGCAGTGGGAAGTTGCATTGACGTGGGTGAGCGTTGGTGCATTGAATGTGCACGTTTTTTGCCCTACCGGACTGTGTGTTCCAGTGGCAGCTGGTAGCACTTGTGTGGGAGGTTGTCTTCTGGGCAGTATTTGGCACGGGTTAAGGTAGGGCCTCCCCGGCGGTGACAGAAACGCAGAGGCGAAAATTACGTATGTTTGTGTCGATGGACGTGCTGTTTTTGTGGCTAGGGAGAAACGCTTCTGGACAAATCGGCACTTCATAGCGAGCTGTTGCGCGTCTGCGCACACCGAATGCAGTGCATAGCTTTTAACGAGATGAAATATACTTATGTTGAGGTTCACCTGCATGTGGTATAGCTGCGCATGTTTGCGGGACTGACTTAAAAGAACAGTTTAGGTTGACTACTCTGCTTGGGCTGCATCGGGTGTTTAGTTAGTCCGAAGACAAGTATGCCTCATAGAAAAGGGCA
>NW_024013307.1:0-705 GCF_000499745.2 Eimeria mitis | reverse complement strand
TTGCATAGCGGAGGCGAGGACGGCACACGCAGCTGCACGCATTCAAACACGAAGGACGGACGGTTGTGATCATATACAGACCGGTAGTGTTTCATGGCGACGACCGCATCTGTTCCGCAATTCTTGCCGATAAAGCACACATATTCCTCATCAACGAAGTTGAGCGTACTGCTACGGTAGAACCTCCTATGGAACAGGCGCTGCGAAAGATACATAGTCAGACAGGCGAAACGTGGGCAGCATTTGAGCGCCTTCCGAGAATACTGCCAGATTTAGGCTGATGGCTATGACACCTGCCGCTCCCCCCGTCCTCCCCAAATGCCCCTTCTGCACCCTCCGGCATTTGTACTGTGGTATCTGCGGATATGTCTTCTCCTTCGCTCTGCGTAAACATTGGTGCGCTGTATGTAACATCAGCGGACATTCCCGAAGCGTATTGATCGGGGGACGGATGCGAAGGAGGAAAGAATTGCCATTGCTCCTCTCCGGGATGCCCCCGCTCAGCGCCCCCAGTCCATGTACCGTCTGGCGTTGAGACTGCCTCTGCAGTCACAGGGTCTGGAGGAGCAGGGTCTATCATATCGAGCGAAATCCTGACGACTCCAAAGCACCAGGAGATGCAAAGACCCACTGGACAGGGATATGTTGCCAACCTCCCGGGAGCGCATGGGGATGTGTAAACCCCTGCTGTGAGATTTCTGGAGG
>NW_024013306.1:0-705 GCF_000499745.2 Eimeria mitis | reverse complement strand
TATATATATATATATATTGTTTATAGATAGATAGATGTATATTGTCTCTTGTTTTATAGAGGGACAAAAAAGGGGGTGCATGCACAGGCAAGGGTTTAGGGTTTAGGGTTTAGGGTTTAGGGTTTAGGGTTTAGGGTTTAGGGTTTACTGGGTATTTGTTTTCTTCGTCTCAAATTTTGGCCTTCAACTTTTTTATTTATAATTTATTTATTTATTTATTTATTTTATTCTTTTTTATTTAATTTTTTATTTATTTATTATTTTTTTATTTCTATTTATTATTATATTTGTTTATAGTGTACTGCCAGCTATTATTATTTATTTTATTTATTTATTTTATTTATTTTATTTATTTTAGTTTATTTATTTATTTATTTGTTTATTTATTTATTTATTATTTACTATTGGATACATAGAGAGCTACAGCCACCGGAGGAGTTAATGTGTTTAGGGTTTAGGGTTTAGGGTTTAGGGTTTAGTGTTTAGGGTTTAGGGTTTAGGGTTTAGTGTTTAGGATTTAGTGTTTAGGGTTTAGGATCTAGGGTTTAGTGTTTAGGGTTTAGGGTTTAGGATCTAGGGTTTAGTGTTTAGTGTTTAGGGTTTAGTGTTTAGGGTTTAGGGTTTAGGGTTTGGGGTGTATATGCAGCTCTTCAGGTGTATAGACACCCCAATATATATATATATATATATATATATATATATATA
>NW_024013305.1:0-705 GCF_000499745.2 Eimeria mitis | reverse complement strand
TATATATATATATATATATATATATATATATATGTATGTATGTATGTATGTATATCCTTCTGTCTCTGGTTACGTCTCTTTGTATTTCGTTACGGTGATTACTAGGGTTTAGGGTTTGTTGCTAGGGTTTAGGGTTTGCTACGAGGGTTTAGGTTTTAGGGTTTATAGCTAGGGTTTAGGGTTTGTTACGAGGGTTTAGGGTTTGTTACGAGGGTTTAGGGTTTGTTGCTAGGGTTTAGGGTTTTAGAGTTTGTAGGTAGGGTTTAGGGTTTCTTACGAGGGTTTAGGGTTTGTTACGAGGGTTTAGGGTTTTTTATTAGGGTTTAGGGTTTATTATTAGGGTTTAGGTTCTGTTATTAGGGTTTATGGTTTGTTACGAGGGTTTAGCGTTTGTCGCTAGGATTTAGGGTTTGTTATTAGGGTTTAGGGTTTGCTGCGAGGGTTTAGGGTTTGCTGCGAGGGTTTATGGTTTGTTACGAGGGTTTAGGGTTTTTTATTAGGGTTTAGGGTTTAGGGTTTGTTACGAGGGTTTAGGGTTTTTTATTAGGGTTTAGGGTTTGTAGCTAGGGTTTAGGGTTTAGATATTGCTGCGTGTATGTTTTATGTTTTTTTTTATTTTTGTTTTTTATTTGTTTATCTCGTCTCTGCTTATTATTCATTTATATTATATATATGTATATATATATATATATATATATATATATA
>NW_024013304.1:0-705 GCF_000499745.2 Eimeria mitis | reverse complement strand
TATATATATATATGTATATGTATATACTGTTCTGTTCTGGTAAGGGGGTTGAGGCGTGCTGCAGTGCAGCTAGCTACAGCTAGCTGCACTGCGATGAAGCTGCAGCGCGGCGCTTGGTGGCTAGATAGATGTAGATGGGAGCCCCACAGTTTCTTGAGGTGTATGTACACCCCAGAAAAAGGAGGTAGTTTGTGTTGTGTTTTTGTTTATTAGTTAAATATATAAAAAGGATGACATTGGGGATGTTTCTATGGAGCTGGCGGCTCGGGTAGTTGGCTAGCTGCTGTAGCTAGCCACAAGCATCGCCTCACTGTGTCTAGCTAGCTGCTGTAATAGCTAGCTGCTAGCAGCTAGCTTTATATATTTTATATATTTTATATATTTTATATATTTTATATATTTTATATTCTATTTATTTTGTGTGTCTCCATCACCAACAACAAACGCTGCCAGATGCGCGGAAGGAAAGAACGGAACACAACAGCTAGGCGGGTGCAGCAACGCCATCAAGTGTTTTTGTTGCTGCTTCTTCTTCTGCTGCTGCTGCTGCTGCTGCTGCTGTTGCTGTTGCTGCTGCTGGTGCTGCTAAGAAGCGCTCCAAACACAGCTCACCTGAACCTCAACAGAATACAATCATGCATACATATATATATATATATATATATATATATATATATATATATATATATATATATATATATATAT
>NW_024013303.1:0-706 GCF_000499745.2 Eimeria mitis | reverse complement strand
ACAGCGAACGCTGATATGGGTGCTACAGCATACTTCAGGGCAGTGCAGTCCGTTTCCACACGATATACTGCGCAGGTCGCGGATTTATTATGCTCACACGAAATGTCCTATGTCACCTAGTTGGCTATCCGATGGATAGGCCGACGGCAGAGCGGGTGTACACGGAGTTGAACCCAGCCAACAGTCATTCAACAGACACGATGCTGCTGCCACATATACCATGAAGGGTCTTGAATCTATTTGTAACTTCTCTGCAATTAGGGCGAACGTTGCAAGCATCAAACGTCATGGCTATTGCACGCCCATGCACGTTTAGCACGATTTAAATTAAATGCGGAACTGAGCAATTACTGGCCGGGCATCTGAAGTCAGGGGCTCGCGTGTTCACAATGTGTACTGTCTGACGGACTCACCACAGTAGGCTTGGTGTATTACCACGCAGGTTCTGCCCTTGCAACGATGGATAAATACAGGAAGTGGGTGTGAATTGATTGTGTTGCAGTGTCTGTTCCATGTGCTAAGCTTTGGTTGAGCGTATGTTGGCGTGGCATTTGTATCTTCGATATCCCCACCGTGACGGGGAACGGGCTAAGGCGTGATATCGGGAAAGGCACTAGAAAACGCCGTCTGCCGAGCCCAAAAGATCTTGGCTAAGCAGCAGCTAAACAGCTGGACATAGAATGTGTTGTTAATTATCGTGGGCAAC
>NW_024013302.1:0-706 GCF_000499745.2 Eimeria mitis | reverse complement strand
TTGCAGCAGCAGATCATCCTGCCGTTGCTGCTGCCGCTGCTGCTGCCGCTGCTGCTGCTGCTGCTGCTGCCGCTGCTGCTGCTGCTGCTGCTGCTGCTGCTGCAGTTCGCGTACTGCTGCGCAAAGCCTTTTTCTATTTGCTTCGCTGACACACCGACGAAGGTGCTACCTTCCTGTTGCTGCTGCCTTTGTGGCTGCTGCTGCTGCAGATGCTGCTGCTGCAGCTCTTGTTGCTGCTGCAGCTGTTGTAGCTGCCTGCTGCAGCTGTTGCTGCTTCTTGCAGCTATTGCTGCTGCTGTATCTGCTGTTCCTGCTGCATGCAGCTGCTGCTGCTACGTGAAGCTGTTGTTGCTGCCTGCTGTTACCTGCCTGCGACCTGCTGCAGCTACTCGTCGTCCTCATCTTCTAGGTCCTTCAGCAGCATCTTGCTGCGCTGGAATTCGTTATAGTGCTGCTTCCGCCTCTCCTTAAACTCTTGCTTCTGCTGCTGCTGCTGCTGCAGCAGCTCTGCGTCTTGCTGCAGCTGCTGCAGACGAGAAGCGAGTTCATTTGGGTCTACGCTGTGTGCCTGCAACACAGCAGCAGCAGCAGCAACAACAGCAGCAGCAGCAACAGCAGCAGCAGCAGCAACAGCAACAGCAGCAACTCCGTGCTTCTCGCCCCTCTTCAGCCCGTATTCATGTTGCCTTTGCTAGGACGACAATTA
>NW_024013301.1:0-706 GCF_000499745.2 Eimeria mitis | reverse complement strand
CCTTCATCAGCTGCATCAGTATCTGCCTCATTAGATCTTTTCAGACTCTCTCTCAGCCAAAAGAGCCCAGTATTGACCTGCGCCAAGGCAATTTCCTGCAGCTGTAGCAGCTGGTCAATTCTCAACATCCGCTGCCTCTCTGCGAAGGACGATGCAGCGGGGTTGACTTCAATGACCCTGTCTAATATTGTGTGAAGATATTTGATGTGCCGCTCCCGCGACCTGCTAACCTTTCCTTTGCCTATACTGTTGCGAAGGGACCATATTTTTCTGCCAATTGCATATATATCTGCATCAATGCCCCCCCTTTCTCTTCCTTCCAACAAAGAGAATAATGCTGAGGTCTCCACCAAAGACAAAGACAAAAGCGCTGCGATGCACTTGATTCTAAGATGGGTGGACAACTGCCGCACCAGAGGCTCGCTGTTTTCCACAAACCGCACCAATTCAACGGTATAACGACGAACCCGCTTCAACAAATCCTGCTTATCAAGGGCTCCCGATTCTTCCCCCGGAGAATCAGGAGCAGCTGCAGTAGGGCGATTCTCGTCCGAATCCCTGCAGGGTTCTCCCCCCTCCTTATCTGTATTCTCCTCTGTTCCCGCCAAATGTCTTAGTGCCGCTCTGCTCTTGTTGGCGTTTGCCAGATACACAGCGCACCGGAGCACTAGGTACACTGCTGTAACAGCAGCAACGGCTACGAGGA
>NW_024013300.1:0-706 GCF_000499745.2 Eimeria mitis | reverse complement strand
CATGTCCGCCCCCAAGGCGCTTGAAACGTGGCAGTACCCACACCGGTGCAGAGCGGATCCGTTTGTGTCTAAGGGCATACTTGCTGCGCAAACCACCACACGACTATCAAGCCAGCAAAAGCATCGACGCACTGTGGCAGTAGTCGCGCGCATACACAGTGCAAAACCCACGACTATTGCACATGTAGGTCCCCTCGCTCTCCTCAAAATGCTACAGAAAACACCATCGGCAGATGTTGCTAAATTACACCAGGGGCGGGCAACCAAACCCCCCCTTACTGCTAACTGCCACAGGGCCCGCCTTGCTGCATAGAGCACCCCTGCCAAATCCCGCCCTGCGACAAAAATCATGAGAATCAAAAATGCTGAAGACGTAATTGAACCATCACGCGCGCAGAGGCCAAGGGCCCCGCTCCTGTTTGCGTATGCACACTATGTTAGCGTTCTATGAACAATTGGTCACTCTGCCTTGAAGTGCCGAACTGGGACGAGTGCCGAAGAGCGATTCAATCAAACATTGCATATACTCCAAATCCCAAACAGCGTAGCGCTTATCGCTTGACCAGAAATGCCAGCCTGTAATATGTTTTCGCTTCCTCTGTCTTTAGTCGCGAGGCAAAAAATGAATAACGGCGTCTGTGCGCCTCCATGGAAACTCCACCAGCATTTACACAAATGCGCCGTCAGCGGCCCGCCCTTTGCCATC
>NW_024013299.1:0-706 GCF_000499745.2 Eimeria mitis | reverse complement strand
GCTACTCCTGTTGCTGGCGAAACGTATTCCTTCATACACGACATGAGCGGGCCGGCAGCCAACAGTACTACATTGAGATTCATTATGGGTATGCATGATGTTGGAGTGTAAAATGTCGTGCACACGTCGCTGCCTAGGCGCTGCTGCCTCCTAATACAAATGTACGTACGTATTGCACTGCACGTGCACTGTTGCACAAAGCTGCTTACACCCGCTGTAGTGCCAGACTCTGTTTCAGAGGCCTGCCGCAGCGTCAAAGCATTCATACAGAGTAGATGCTAAAGAACAGCACGGTAAAGCCCAAACAAGCCCCCACGACATTTCACACTCCAACATCATGCATACCCATAATGAATCTCAATGCATGCACCTCTGTATCGCTGCCTCGTCGCATACAAGCTGATACGTTGCAGTATCCATAACCGCCCCGAAACACTGAATATGCTTGAGGTGTTTCACACTTGCGACGGGCTGACCTAATTGATGCGCAGTTCCCCCTATCGCAACTGGCATATTTCCATATGCATACTTCCTGTCCAAAAGTGAGCAATCGCAACACCAGAGGTTTGGCCTCATCGCAGAGGAAGATGCACACACGCAAACTCCAAATCCCAAGAATCCCACACATGCAAATCCCCTAACTCTCCACGGCATCCTGCAGATGCGCCCTGTCGCCACAGGCAGCACAAGTCAACCAATCCAAGCG
>NW_024013297.1:0-706 GCF_000499745.2 Eimeria mitis | reverse complement strand
CACTGGATAAGAATGGCGCAGCAGGCGTCCAACAAATCGTGCATGAGCAAATGCTGAGCAGGAGAGCTATAAACGCCTGCGACATGTTAAAATGGCTGTCTCAGTTTGGCTGCCGCCGCTCTTGTTCACAACTGCTGAAGGATGCAGTGTCCATAATAACTGACCAGCGACCGATGGCATGTCCTGCTTTCGTACCAGTGGACTTTCCTGACTGTTATCGCGCCGGGGTTCAGCGTGGCAGTGGCGGAGGGGCGGTTTGAGGGGTGCACGTAGTTCGGCATGCGTTGTTGGATGGATTTGGAGGTGCGTTTGGATTTGGTGCTATGGGAGCAGGGAACTGGAGGAAAGGCAGAGAAGCCAGGTGTAGGGAACCCTGGCCTGGGCCCAACTCGCTGTTCGGTGTGCATCACGCAGTAAGCATGTTTGCTCATCGCCTTGCTTATGTGTTCGGCAATAGTCGTTGGGAATGCTGTTGCATGTTTCGTGGATTTGCAACGGTTGTGTGAGTGGGTGCCCCGGCGTCTGCGAACTGGACGAAAGGCGGGGAAGCCAGAAGTAGCAAAATTTTGCCCTGGGAGCAACTCGTTGTTCGGTGTGCATCAGGCAGTGAGCATGGTTGCTTGCCATATTGCACGTGTGTTCGTCAAGAATCGTTGGGAATGTTGTTTGATGTTCTGTGGACTTCTCCTGAGCTTTGTTTTGTGTG
>NW_024013296.1:0-706 GCF_000499745.2 Eimeria mitis | reverse complement strand
TGCTGCTGCTGCTGCTGCTGCTGTCCTTGCTGCTGCAGCAGAAGCCTCAGCAGCAAATGTCTGGCGTGCTGCTGTGTGTAGTCTTCTAGCTGCTGGCGCTGCAGTTTTTGTTGCTGCTTCTGCTGCTGCTGCTGCTCCCGCTGCTGCTGCTGCAGCAGCAGCAGCAGCAGCAGCAGCTGCTGCTGCTGCTGCAGGAGCAGCTGTGAGGCGGTACATACAGCTTGTAGAGCCAGAAGAAAGGCCTCGCTGCAGCAGCAGGCCGTATACTTTTGATGCCATTGCAGCAGCAGCAGCAGCAGCAGCAGCAGCAGCAGCAGCAGCAGCAGCAGCAGGAAGAGCGGCAACAGCAGCAGCAGATCAACCGATATGTTAACGAAGACAGAACAAAATGTTTCAGAAAATAAAATTAAATTTATTTATTTCGACTTTTATTTTACTTTTGCTGCAAGTTTCAGTGTTCTGCTGCTGCTGCTGCTGCTGCTGCTGCTGCTGCTGCTGCTGCAGTGACCGTGGCGGCTGCATGCAGCAGCAGCAGCAGCAGCAGCAGCAGCAGCAAAAGAGAAACTCCAGAAAGATTTTTATAATGCAGCTATTGGAGCAGATACAAACACCAAACAACTCCTACTAAACGCCCTTGCTGCTGCTGCTGCTGCTGCTGCTGCTATCGCTGCAGCAGCAGCAACTGCTGCTGCTGCTGCTCCTGCTG
>NW_024013294.1:0-706 GCF_000499745.2 Eimeria mitis | reverse complement strand
GGGAGACAGTCACCGGCGAGGAGGCAGCCACACTCATCAATGAAATTCCGAGGGTCAGGGGTAGGTTTTTTTCTTTTTTTTATTTTACTTTTTTTATTTTGTTTTTTATTTTATTTATTTATTTTTTTGTTTATTTGTTTGTTTGTTTGTTTGTTTGTTTGTTTGTGTTCTGTTTGTTTTTGTTTATCTCTTTTTTTTTGTTTGTATTTGTGGTTTTGTCTTATTGCTTATTTACACTCATCAATGAAATTCCGAGGGTCAGGGGTAGGTTTTTTTCTTTTTTTTTATTTTTTTATTTTTTATTTTATTTATTTATTTGTTTGTTTGTTTGTTTGTTTATTTGGTTGTGTTCTGGTTGTCTTTGTTTCTCTCTTTTTTTTTTGTATTTGTGGTTTTGTGTTTCTGTTTATTTACACTCATCAATGAAATTCCGAGGGTCAGGGGTAGGTTTTTATTTTTATTTTTATTTTATTTATTTGTTTATTTGTTTATTTGTTTGTTTATTTGTTTATTTGTTTATTTGTTTGTTTATTTGTTTGTGTTCTGTTTGTGTTTGTTTCTCTCTTTTTTATTTGTTTGTATTTGTACTTGTGCTTTTGTTTTTTGTTTTTTTATATTCTATTTTTTTTGTATTCGTCAATGAAATTCCTATATAATATTTATATAATATTTATATAATATATATATATATATATATATATATATA
>NW_024013293.1:0-707 GCF_000499745.2 Eimeria mitis | reverse complement strand
TAGGTTGTGCTAGGCTATAGACGTTGGCTAGATGTACCGGTTACCTGTTTTGCGGAGTGCGCTGACAGCCAAGGCGTGGCAACCCCGCTCCGCACAAGGGTCGCAAGCTTGGGACGAGTGAGCAGTCACGGCTTGTATTGCGCCGTGCATGCGTTGGCTGTACTAGATAGTGCGAGGATAGCTGGCACTAGGACCACCTGAAAAGGCATGAAGAGTGGAAGCGCTGATCGCCCCTCCGCATTCGCACACAGAATAGAACGTCAGTAGTCGATCACTGATGGCGTGCATCTTTTGGATTTCCAGGGTTTTCAGCGTATCCATGTTCTCCCTGGGTTCTAGACGACAGCGGCGCCCCGACGCATTTGCATTCAAGCGTGATCCTTGGTGCTCCGTGTTGACTTCTGGCAGTTCGCGAACGTCTCACAAGCGCTAATGCATACGCCCTTCTTGGGCATTTCGTCTGCTCACGCCGGGAGCGTTGAAGGCTTCATCAGCGTGCGACGCCTTGTACTTCACAAACGCGTCGGTGATATCCCCGCATAGCTCGTTGCCTGGTCGTCCTACATGCGCCACATCAAAGCTTGTTGTTTTATTTCCCAGAGGACCGCGACTCTTCTTGTAGCGTGGCGTCGGGATGGCTGCATTGACTGTGAGCTGAGCTTGTGTTTGCTGTGTGTCTTGGCATTTTATGCGTGCCTGCGTGTGCC
>NW_024013292.1:0-707 GCF_000499745.2 Eimeria mitis | reverse complement strand
CAGATCTATAGTCTCCTGAGCTAAACCCTAAACCCTAAACCCTAAACCCTAAACCCTAAACCCTAGGTATTAGGGTTTCTTGTGCCTTGACTGTCAGTCGAGGGGTTGGGGTTTACAATGATTCTTCATTGATTTCAGAACAGACAAACCGTTTAGGGTTTATTAGGGTTTAGGGTTTACGTGGGTTTAGGGTTTAGGGTTTATGTAGGGTTTAGGGTTTAGGGTTTACGAAGGGTTTAGGGTTTAGGGTTGTGTTGCTGTTTGGGGTTTACAAAGATATACGGATCAGCAAATACCTTACGGTGTACTTCTTAAGGCTAGGGTTTAGGGTTTAGGGTTTAGGGTTTTTAGGGTTTTTAGGTTTTTAGGGTTTACTGCCTAGCATCGAAGGCTTTATATGGTTCGTTCTAGGGTTTAGGGTTTAGGGTTTACACATAGCGTATAGAGGCTACAGGCCTGGGGTTCCCCTAAAATTAGGGTTTAGGGTTTAGGGTTTAGGGTTTAAAGAGCTAAACCAGTTGTACACACCATCGCACTGAACCTGTGGTTGTTTAGGGTTTAGGGTTTAGCGTTTAGGGTTTAGGGTTTAGGGTTTAGGGTTTAGGGTGTTGCAGTGTAAAGACAAGGGTTTATAAATAAAAAATAAAAGTTTTTTTTATTTCAATCGAGAGAAGAAGAGAAGAGTGTACAACAACCCCCATGAGCGT
>NW_024013290.1:0-707 GCF_000499745.2 Eimeria mitis | reverse complement strand
ATACAGAAGAATGACCCTCCACACAAAGTTTCTCCAGGTTTCCTGTATTTACGGTTGGAGAAGAGTCGTAAATCAGATAAAGACGCTTTATACACATATCTTGAAGGGATAACGCCTCATTTAGTCCATAAATGTGCTGCATAATCCGTTTACTGCATTGCTACCAAGTTTTCGATGGGACGTGTGACTAACTGTCCAGAAGCACCGGATACGCGGTAGTTGTTTGCAAATATGCACAAGTAAGCAGCTAGTGCGCCTGCTGAAGTGCGTGGAGGTGCTGTTCACGGGGATATTACCGCGTGTGTGCTATGCGAATGAATAGCACGCTGCACCAAGGAGTGACGCGGTGTTTCTGCTAGTGCGTGGCATTCGTGTTCTCTTCCTCTGCTATCTTCGTGCAGGACCGGGATGAATGTTTAGCGCGGCTGCGGACATGGAGGTCCGTTTTGCAGAAGTGGACTTGTGGTCTACTTGCAAATACCTCAGCTCCCCTTTTCAGAGGGAAATATCCAATAGGCGTATGCATATCACTGAAAGCAATGCGTCCAAATGAAAGAAGCAGCGGCAGCAGGAATCCTCCTATGAAGCAACACTGAATGCGGTTTCAGGATCATCTAGGGGTAGAATAATTCTGTTTGGGCAGCTGTGCACACCGCTGATCAGCTGCCAAATCGTGTGCGTGCGCTGTGGTGCTGAGGTGGAGCCTG
>NW_024013289.1:0-707 GCF_000499745.2 Eimeria mitis | reverse complement strand
CAACAGCAGCAGCAGCAGCAGCAACAGCAGCAGCAGCAGCAGCAACAGCAGCAGCAGCAGCAGCACCTCCGATAGAAAAACAGAACACCAAAAACGCAAACAAAAAAGAATAAATTTATATTTATATTTATACATTTACATTTATATTTATATTTATATTTATATTTATATTTATATTTATGTTTATATTTATATTTATAATTTATATTTATATTTATATTTATATAAATCTATATTTATATTTATATTTATATTTATATTTATATTTATATTTATATTTATATTTATATTTATATTTATATAAAAACATAAAATACCAGTAAGGAGAGATAGGTCTTCCTCTGCTGGGTTTGTAGTTTTATGTTTAAGAGCAAAATATTTATACATATACATTTATATTTATATTTATTTATATTTATATTTATTTATATTTAT
This sequence comes from Eimeria mitis, assembly GCF_000499745.2. NCBI lineage: Eukaryota > Apicomplexa > Conoidasida > Eucoccidiorida > Eimeriidae > Eimeria > Eimeria mitis. The sequence goes on along the minus strand of NW_024013289.1, from coordinate 272 downwards.
TTATATTTATTTATATTTATATTTGTTTATATTTATATTTATATATTTATATTTATATTTATATATTACCAGTAAGAAGAGATAGGTCTTCCTCTGCTGGGTTAGTAGTTTTATGTTTAAGAGCAAAATATTTATATTTATACACTCTTATGTTTTAATATAAAAATAAATACAAATATAAATACAAATATAAATACAAATATAAATATACCTATATATATATATATATATATATATATATATATATATTTATATAAATATAAATACCTGTA
>NW_024013288.1:0-707 GCF_000499745.2 Eimeria mitis | reverse complement strand
GGTACTACTGGCGCGCTCTGGCGCTACATACCTTGCCTGAAGGAAAGCTTCACACGGCTCCAAATCTGTCATACAGGCGTGCAGGACCTACTGTTTCCCCAAGAGTCCTCCTTATGCAACAAAGACAAAAGAGGCAGCGAGCGCAGTTAAGCTGTACAGAAACTGTATAGAATTAGATCGTGATTGAAAACTACCGAGTTTGTGCGCACAACATCCCGGATTAACATGCATATTTGACTGCATCACACCAAATAGCGATGCAACCGGGAGGAAGAAACTCCAGTTATCTAATGCTCACCAACACTTGCCTGCATTCCCATCCCGGCAATTTGTGATACCAACGGGGTAAATGCCACATAAATCACTTTGATTGGTTCAACGCTGCGCACCTGCGCAGGTGAATATCCCGGTATTTGTTGAATATAGGGGGGATCGAGCCTCCTTAGGAAGCAAAAACGTTTGCTCAGTGCAAAAGACAGTTGATGTGCATCAACTGTCTTTTGCACTGAGCAAACGTTTTTGATCCACAAAGTGAGCCATAAAATAGCCTACTTATTCCTGCATTCGCCTGCGACCTATGTAGGGAAGCACGTCTCCGTTAGCCTGGGAGAACCGGGGTAGGAAGCGTGCGCTTGCCGTTTAAGGTGCTTGTTGCCTCTGCAAGCGATTCCCAAGATCAAATTGCCAGACAAAAACTCGTTGCTCGG
>NW_024013287.1:0-707 GCF_000499745.2 Eimeria mitis | reverse complement strand
CGTCATAAGTGTCTTTACCTGCTTCGCACCCTACGCTTGCGTGGAAGCATTGAAATTAGCAAGAAGGGGTACAGATGGAATGAAAAATATTCAGAGCTTCGCCATACCGGTCTGGACCGGCTTGCAGCACCGCTGACATATCTTAGACTGTTATTAGTAGCAAAAACACATGTTCAACGTTGGCCCTGGTTACCTCTGGCGAGCACATGAATCCAGAAGCAGGGGAAAACAAGAAGAGAGCCGCTGCTGCGGCGAGCCTGTATGCTGTTACACGAATCATGGTCAGAGTCCACTGCTCAGTAGAGTACAGAAAGTTTGGGGATCATTACCGAGGTCCCCAATTATCAACCATCTGCATATTTTCTTGAGCTTCGGACGAAAAGTTTGCTTGAGGCCCTTTTATCCTCTGGTGTACGTACAGTTTCCATCCCGCAGGAACTGAATGCGTACATACTAAAGGTGGAACGTTTCAGCGGCTACCCTTTCCTTTCGAGACTAGACACCTCTAATACGATTTAGTTCTCTCGGAGTGCCTATATATACCTATTGCAAAGTTGTGTGCGGCGACACTCCGTTTTTTCAAGTGTCTGCACTGCCCTTGCACTAAACATGTACTTCCGCATATCTATCCTGTAGAATTGACAACAAATAAAAACGAAGTGCTCTCTGAAGCCTGACCCCCGCAGCGCCTACAGAGGAGCCTTGTA
>NW_024013286.1:0-707 GCF_000499745.2 Eimeria mitis | reverse complement strand
GGGCTTTGACTCTGATGCGGGCAAAGCTGGGCGGCCAGAACATCGTGGGACAGTGTACTCTGTCAGCAAAGTGCCTTCTTGGTCAGGGCAGTGTTTTTAACCTAACTCGTTATAGGGAAACTGCTTTTGTCTTGGTAGTTGCTCACGAGGTACGGACTAGATGCGTGAAGCTTGCTCCATCTGGCGAGCAGGCTCCACGGATCGAACGGCAGTGTGTCCACTGTCTTTACCAGTCGCTGATGGGCATCAGGTAGAGCTCACAGCAGCGTAGCTACGTGTGATGCCCTTGCCGACAGCTTGAGTGGGATCGAGTTCTAGTCGGTTGACGTGCATTCGGAGGATGGTGGTTTTGGTACGGTTGAACACTCAGTGCGTCGAACATTTTCTAAGGGCCCAAACCACTTGGATGGGCAGTTTCCTTCCATTTTTGCACCCTCGAAGTAATTATGTCACACCTCGTCTGGCGCTGTAGACGGGATGTATGCAGCGTTGGGGTCACCGTTGGCAGAAGCGATCAAGCGTCTAGACTTTACGATTCATGGCCTTTAAAACGTTACAGCCCCTCCTACTGTGCGCGCTCTAACGGCAGCAGGTGTAGTAGTTTAATAGTTGGCTCAATGCAGGGAGTGCGCAGACGTGAATCTGCATTGCGCAGTGGCATAGCGATTCGACTGTGACTCGCGGTATGATAATACAGTTCAACACAA
>NW_024013285.1:0-707 GCF_000499745.2 Eimeria mitis | reverse complement strand
CAGGCTCCACCTCAGCACCACAGCGCACGCACACGATTTGGCAGCTGATCAGCGGTGTGCACAGCTGCCCCAACAGAATTATTCTACCCCTAGATGATCCTGAAACCGCATTTAGTGTTGCTTCATAGGAGGATTCCTGCTGCCGCTGCTTCTTTCATTTGGACGCATTGCTTTCAGTGATATGCATACGCCTATTGGATATTTCCCTCTGAAAAGGGGAGCTGAGGTATTTGCAAGTAGACCACAAGTCCACTTCTGCAAAACGGACCTCCATGTCCGCAGCCGCGCTAAACATTCATCCCGGTCCTGCACGAAGATAGCAGAGGAAGAGAACACGAATGTCACGCACTAGCAGAAACACCGCGTCACTCCTTGGTGCAGCGTGCTATTCATTCGCATAGCACACACGCAATAATATCCCCATGAACAGCACCTCCACGCACTTCAGCAGGCGCACTAGCTGCTTACTTGTGCATATTTGCAAACAACTACCGCGTATCCGGTGCTTCTGGACAGTTAGTCACACGTCCCATCGAAAACTTGGTAGCAATGCAGTAAACGGATTATGCAGGACATTTATGGACTAAATGCGGCGTTATCCCTTCAAGATATGTGTATAAAGCGTCTTTATCTGATGTACGACTCTTCTCCAACCGTAAATACAGGAAACCTGGAGAAACTTTGTGTTGAGGGTCATTCTTCTGTAT
>NW_024013284.1:0-707 GCF_000499745.2 Eimeria mitis | reverse complement strand
CCTCAAACCCGGCAGAAGAATGCAGCCGCGAGAATGGTGCAGTTGGTTTTGCAACGAGTCGTTGGGATGTATGCCTTAACGTGCAGCGCATTAAGGCCGGCGCTCTGAGTTTGTTATCGGCGGAGAGCCCTGATAAGATGCATGCCCGCGGCGGTGCGTTACATCCGCTTAAAATTGGGGATGACAGTGCTGATTCTTGACTCTCTTTTGTGGATAGAGACTGGCTACGTGCTCGGCAGCGGCCTCGCCTCTTGCAGCGGCTCAGATGCTCTTGCTCCCCTGTTGTTTGCTTTGGCTAGTAAACTATCCTGTCTTTTGTATGTGCCCGTTGACTGGGCGAGCAAAACGAAGATGATCCTTTTGTTCGGCACAGGGCGCGCAGCAAAGTTCTGTCCTCGCACGTGCTTTGCGCAATTCATGGATACGTACGAGAAGCTCTCCAGCGTGTGGCACGTCAAAAATATGAGCTTTATGCTTCAGCGCGTGCGTGGAGATGCAACACCATAACCAGTTGAGTTCGGCATTCGTTTGCAGGTCACGTTATGGTTTGTGAGCAGCCCAGAGTAGCACACTCATCCGTGAATCGTTCACAGACGGGAGGCTCGTGTTAAATGACGTTTGTGTGGGGGAAACCACTAAGCCATATGTCGAAGCAAGAGCCCGTTTAGGTTAGCGGCCACCCTATGCAGCTGGTGCGTTGAAGGAGA
>NW_024013283.1:0-708 GCF_000499745.2 Eimeria mitis | reverse complement strand
GCTGCAGCGTGTGCAGCTGCTTGATGACGTGCTGGGGTTTGGTTGGTGATATCTTTCCGAATTTGTTTGCAGAGGGAGCAGCAACAGGAACAGCAGCAGCAGCAAGCAGAGCCAACGCCAGGGGGTGGTGCGGCACACGAACAGCAGCAAACCCTGAAGACCCCGAAACCTCATCAACTACCCCGGTTATAGAGGCTCTGCTGCTGCAGCAGGAAGAGGGCTTGCTGCTGCTGCTGCTGCTGCTGCAGGAAGAGGGGCTGCTGCTGCTGCTGCAGCAACTTGCTGCTGTCTTGGTTTGTATACACCCCGAGCCAGCGGCAACAGAAGCAGAGGAGGAATCACCTGCAACTGTTTCTGCTGGAACTCCTTCTGCTGCTGCCTCTGTTGCTGCTGCTTCTGTTGCTGCTGCATCTGCTGCTGCTGCAGCAGCAGCAGCAGCAGCAGGAGAGAGTTTGCGTTGTCTGGCTACTATAGTGAAGGGCCCCGGCCAGAAAGCTTCTGCTAGCGCCATGAAGACAGTCTTCAGGGGCCCCCCTTTCTCTCTAGCTGCTGCATCTGCTGCTGTATCTGCTGCTGCTGCTGCTGCAGCAGCAGCAGCAGCATTGTCTGGCTGCTGCTGTTCATCATCAAGACACACAACCTGCTGCAGCGCCTGCTGCGCAGAGACAACGTGACATATGAGGGGGTCAGAGAAGGGCCGCTCCTTCA
>NW_024013282.1:0-708 GCF_000499745.2 Eimeria mitis | reverse complement strand
ATATATATATATATATATATATATATATATATATATATATATATATGTATATATATGTATATATATATATGTATATATGTATATATATATATATATATAACTAACTATTTTATAAATAAATAAATAAATAAATAAATAAATAAATAAATAAAGTTTACTGTCGTTGTGTGCTGCTGGCTTGGAGATGAGTCCATATACACATATATGTACATATGTATACATACATAATTAACTATTTTATATATTTATTTATTTATTTATTTATTTATTTATAAATAAAAAAATAAAATAAAGTTTACTGTCGTTGTGTGCTGCTGGTTTGGAGATGAGTTCCATCCAGTGTTCGGCTCTGACGTCGTAGTAACGAGAGCCCCCCTCTTCTATCAAACCACCCAGCTGGGCACTAGCTGCATGCAAACAAAATAAATATAAATAAATAAATATAAATAAATAAATATATATATATATATATATATATATGTTTATTAACTAATATATTTATTTATTTATTTATGTATTTGTTTATATATTAATTTAACACTCTTCTATCAAACACCCAGCTGAGCACTAGCCGCATGCAAACATAATAAATTAATAAATAAATATATAAATAAATAAATAAATATATAGATAAACATATAAATAAATAAATAAATAAATAAATATATAAATAAATATAAATAAATAAATAAATATATAAATTAATTA
>NW_024013281.1:0-708 GCF_000499745.2 Eimeria mitis | reverse complement strand
TGATGAACAACTCAACGCTGCACGCGCTTAGTCCTGGCAACCGGCAATAGCATGTATATTCGCTGTACAGTAATGACTGTGTTGGCGCTTCACAGGATCTGGGCTTTTAGTGACTGCGCGCTGCATTGTCTGCACAAGCTAACGGAACCGGTATATGGGTATGTTTGAGTAACGGGTTAACGCGGTGACCGCGTACATTGTCCTTTTAGCGTTTTTGCGCATGTCCAAGAGTTGGGTGCTGAATCATTGTGAGGCAGTATATAAGCTTCAGAGGTAATGGCTTATGATGGTGTTCTAGCTAGTGCGTAACTGGCGCATGAAGGAGTCAGCCGCAGTTGGCGGTTCTCGATTGGCGACGTCTCGCGGCTGTTATGTGCACCAGCGACACAGTTCTGCATTTGCTAGCGTGCTCATCGCTCCACTCTCATGGTTGCCCAAAGAACGGCAGGTTTGTGAACCAGTATTCCCGTCCAACGTCGCTTGAAGCTCGTGGGTTCCCGTTGCTCTCAAAGCGTTCTACCCCCTCTGCGGCTTACGGGTGGTGCGCACACATCTCAACGCGGCTTTGGCTTCTACCAGTGGTCTCAGCGTTGACTACCTTACGCATGTCTAATAATTGTTCCTCTTCAGATCTACCTTAAAGCATGACCGTAGAGGTTACTGGCTATGGTTCGTCTCATCGGCGTTGGCTTAGGGGCCTCGTGGGGC
>NW_024013280.1:0-708 GCF_000499745.2 Eimeria mitis | reverse complement strand
GCACCTACCTCTGTGAGCATCTGGAGGTTGTGCACCCTCTGTACGCACGCCTGTGACAGTGATAAGGGTGAAACATCCCTTGTCAGTGCCATTTCTCGCTGGTTTGAACAGAGAGTATGCACAAGAAGAGGAGTGGAGCGTGCGGCGGTGCAACGCTTTCATGAACTAGAGCAGTTGTCAGAATTGCTCAAGCATGCGACGCCAATCCACAGCTTCGCCGTCGTTTGATTGGTGTCACGGTTCAGCTAGTATGGTAGCAAAGATAGAAGTATATGTGCATGCGGGCAGATATATGCAGTTGGAGTATGGCACAAAATGGGGGTTTGTTTCGATGCAAGCGTACACTTCTTTGGCATAAGGAGCAGTGCCGTTTGGTGCTGGACTATGCCTTTGCGACACAGGCTGTGGCATTAGAGACGCTGTCCTAAAACTTATGATTCAGCGCATCTGCTATGCAATATGTCGTAGGGGGCAACAACGAGCAAACCCTGATTTGTGGCAAACGTTCGGCACCATTGGTGATCGGGCCATTCATGTATAATCGTAGGTGCTTTTCCGAGAAGGGGAATCGCGAAGGGAAGGATAGGGCAGACGGTGCAGCCAACCCGGATGGTGTAAATCCTCCATGGGCGCGCACGCAAGATGGCCCATTTCCTAGTGCACGCAAATGCCGCTGATTTGACTATAATCCTTGATTTTTTCTTGTTC
>NW_024013279.1:0-709 GCF_000499745.2 Eimeria mitis | reverse complement strand
ATATATCTTAAGAATGGCAGCTTTCTGCGTTATCAACAGTAAAGTGATTTCTGTGTTATGACGGCTGTTCTGCCTTCTAAAGAAGACTGGTTTCCTTGCCTTCGTGATGGGACCTCTCTCGCTCACTGCCGGTTTCAGCAGAGAAAAACACAGTGGGGGAGAGGTGTAACCCACAGCAAACACCCAAAACTTTTGTAGAGTGTATATGAGTGGCTGCAACTCGTTGCTGTTATTCAACTATCTCGGATTAGCTAACATAAACTGAGGCACGCGAATCCCTAGATCCCGGCTCAGCATTGCTCTGGATTCTTCTGTTTGCTTTCAGAGAAGAACAGCATCAACACAACTAGCAACAAAATACCAAACACAAGCGACTGCCACTCGTCAGTATTACTTCTACGTGCTAAGCTGCTGACCTCTGCAACAATGAAGAAAGCATAGACTCGTAACAGCCATTTCAAAACCGAGGGGAGTCAGATGCATCGTGGTGATGCCAATAGAGGACAAAACATTCGCTTATGTGTATTGATTAGGAGGTGTTTGCAGCTGCAGCTGAAACCGGCTACGCTCAGTGGCAGTGCGTTTTGTCTGTCAGTCCTGTATGGTAATCAGAAACAGCTTGAGCATATGAAATGGTAATAAGGTATTTAAATATAGTTATTTAAAACTAAAATGCATAAATATGGTTCATGGTGAAGCCCGTTTGCCT
>NW_024013277.1:0-709 GCF_000499745.2 Eimeria mitis | reverse complement strand
GGTCTCAACAGCGACCACATCGTGCATGTCGTCAAAGGCCTCAGAGATTTCTACCAGGCAAGGCTACTCTTGGTGCAGCTGCTGCATTTGTTTCTATCCTACTGCTGCTAAAGGATGATGGGGAACTTCTTTTCTTACTGCTGTTGCTGCTGCTGGTGTCCGACTGCGAGTTAATACTGTGAGAATGCATGAGCTGTCTGTTCCCTTGTTATGTTGGCTCAGAGGGAAATGGATGAGAAGAGCTTCAACACATTTTTCCTGCCGGCTTACGACGAGGTTCTCGCAAAGTTCAGCGACGCAAAGAAGGTAAGGGTCCTCCTTGAGAGGGATGAAGACTGGCTTCACTGTATTCGCATCAGTACAGACACCAGCAACAACACCAGAAGTATACTGCACAGTTATTGATTGTTGAATTGTTTTAGAAGTAGAAGCGAATTAGTGTTTGAAAAAGTAAATAGACGTAAAACATACGTTGCGGTTAAGAATCTACCTAATGGGGGGGCCATCGTCAGAGGTGTTATTAACGCCGATTCATAGCGGAAAAGCGCAGCAGCGAGCAACGGTGTCACATCTAGATGCCTCTACCTTATCCATCTTCCATGATTCAATTGCGCTGCACTTTGTTTTGTGGTCGTTGTATTTTTGTCCTTTTTGTGTTTACGTGGTGCTTGCTCGCCACCGCAGCTGGTGAAGCCTGCAGAGAAGGTGC
>NW_024013276.1:0-709 GCF_000499745.2 Eimeria mitis | reverse complement strand
GTTTTTTTCTGTTTTTTATTTGGGTTTTTGTGGATGCTAAAGTAGATCAAATCAATAAAATTATTTATATTAAGTAAGTTCTTTTATTTTTATTTTATTCTATTTATTTTATTTATTTTATTTATTTATTTTATTTTATTCTGCTTTGTTTTATTTTGTTTTATTCTGTTATATTGACTAAATTCTTTTTATTTTATTTATTTAACAAATTAAATAAATAAAATAAATAAATTAATAAAATAAATAAATAAAATAAATAAAAAACTTTTTTTTATATTCAGAACGGCAATGCAGCGGGAGTTTGGGGGGGAGCAATGGCGTGAGGTATTGCAGCAGCTAGAGCACTGGATTTCGGGTGTACGTACACTGCGTCAGACGATGGAAAGCGCTAAAAATACAGCTGAACCGGCGGTTCCTTCGCCAGTTTCTACATTTAATTGATTTATATTTATTATTTTTATTTATATTTACAATTTAAAACAAAAAAAACGAAAAAAAAACAACAAAAATACGATAGGTTTAGCTGCAGCAACAGCAGCAACAGCAACAACAACCCCACCACCATCACCACCCTCTCCTTTTTGTCTCAAACCCTAAACCCTCAAACAAATTCTTTTTTTTTCTTTCTTCGTCTATACTAAACCCTAAACCCTAGAGTATATGTATATATATATATATACATATATATATATATATATATATATATATA
>NW_024013273.1:0-710 GCF_000499745.2 Eimeria mitis | reverse complement strand
CTGTCCAGGCCACCTTACCTCGCTTGCGACGACGCAAACTCGCGCCTACGGAAGAGGGCTGAAGCATTTGCAGCCTACCTTATGAGTTTTCATTGTGGAATTCCATGGGATTCCCTGGATCTGCGATATTTCTTGCCTGCAATGCCGCTTGAGAAGGCGGCAAGGTGCGTCGCCACATGTTGTTGGGTGCTTGTGAAGCCAAACACCATCAAGCAGTTGCGGCTTCACGCAGCCGGCGACTGCCTCGTATTGTTGTTGGACGGCGATATTAGTCTACGCTTCCTATATGTCCCGATGTTTCATGGAAATGCTGTATTCACCAGTGGAAATACCTGCACTGTTGTTACTTCCATACAATAAGCCGAAGGCGGTTTGGCAGACACCCGATAGGTGGTAGGTCAGCAATGGCTAGGTCCTGAGCTGTAACCCAGCGCATGCGGGTGAAGGTACATCAGATGGTGCGTGGGTGTGCTCTCGAGGTACGTATGTGTAGGTTTTTCTGCTGATATTTTCGTACGCAGCCTGAGACTTCCGACGTCCCCTTTCACAGAGAATATAAGGCAGGATTTTTACTCGTAGGCGGGGTTGTCAAAAGTGCCTTAGGCAGAGGTGTACCTGGCTATGATTTTTTTCATCTCCTTGCTAATTTGCTGCTCTTGGTCGATGCCATCTATTTCTCACCATTAAAGCTGCACGCGAAGGCGGCCTGT
>NW_024013272.1:0-710 GCF_000499745.2 Eimeria mitis | reverse complement strand
ACAAGAAGGACGCCACCTACGCAGCGGTGCAGGAGCTCATGGCCTCTCCTGGTGATTTATTTTTTTATTTATTTTATTTATTTTTTTGTTTTTTTATTTTTTATTTTTTTTTTTGTTGTTGCTGTTGTTGTTTTCCTTTGTTTGTTTGTTTGTTTTTTGTGTTCTTTGGTTGTTGCTGCTGCTTCGTTGCTGTCTCCTAATATATCTCCCTATATGTTGCTGCTGCGCCCCATCTACATCTGCTGCTGCTGCTGCTGCTGTTGCTGCTGCTGCTGCTGCTGCTGCTGCTGCTGCTGTATACAGAGTTTCAGGCGCTGAAGGCGCAGCGAGCCTCGCAGGGTAGCGAGGCATGGAACTGGCAGCGGCGGGTGAAGTCTTCTGCTGCTGCTGCTGCTGCTGCTGCTGCTGCTGACGATGATGATGATGATATAGGGTCCTCTATGCAGGAGGAGACAGAGACAGAATCAGAGACAGACACAGCAGCAGCGTAGATATTTCTCTGTCTCCCCCCGGCTACCTGTCTCCTGTCTCCTGTGCTGCAGCAGCAGCACAGCACCAGCAGCACAGCAGCAGCAGCAGCAGCAGCAGCAAACAGCAGGCATATATACACATCCTACTGCTGCTGCTGCTGCTGTTAGTTCTGCTGCTGCTGCTGCTGCTGCTGCTGCTGCTGCTGTAGGAGACACGTGCGGTGTCTCCTCAGCTGTCTA
>NW_024013270.1:0-711 GCF_000499745.2 Eimeria mitis | reverse complement strand
TCCTACTCTTGTTTGGCCGTGAATATCATTATTTATCCGTGTACATCTCTGCTAGGCAGACGAACTGTATGTGGATGCAGAAAGCTGCACTAGATACTGAAATAAAGAAATTCATATCAAAAGACTTGAATTGATATCTGAAATCACTTAATATCTAAAGAATGTCGGACGCCCTACAACAGAAAGACCACGGAAATGAAAATTAAGAATATGAACAACTGCATAGCTGTTTGTGATTTGCCGTTAGTGTCACGTTAGTACCCGCGAAAATTAATGTAATTGTATGTATATTAATTTGTTTATTTGAATATTCAGCACAACGCAACCAGCTTTCCTTGTTTCTCTGTGGAGGATAAGCACAGCACAGCACACCAACAGAAGAGAGATGCGCAGCCAGAAAGACACAGTGAATACAATAGTTTATAGAGATGCAGAAACAAACAGATCAAAGCAAACATATATAACCAGACAAATGCACGCTTTTCATAGGGTTACTTGCCCCCATAGAAATAGATATTGCAGATGTAAACACAGTCGGAGGATCACTTTATACCGTTTATGCTGCTTCTTGAAAGATCACATAGATAAGATTCCAACACTCCTGCTTTCCATAACGCTCGTCGAATTCACCGATTTATTTTAACTTCTTCAGTTTTTCCTCAGCAGGATTGCTTGCAGGGGCAGTAATGACAGCTTGTGTGAGAACAGCTG
>NW_024013269.1:0-711 GCF_000499745.2 Eimeria mitis | reverse complement strand
TTGCGGTACTGGGCGTGATGGCGTTGGTCGGCGAGTGCAGAGCTTCCCTTTTGGGATGGCCGCTCAGCGGTGGGTCGCGCAATTCTTCCAAGGTTTTTGCGTGCCGACAGATGTGTCTCCAAGGGTTTTATTGTGTCGGCTGATGTCACAGCAGATGAAGCAGGAGATAAGTGGCAACGTATTTGAGGTGCACTATCGTTAGCGGGGGGCATTTTCTGTGCGCACTGGCTGGAATTATGTGTAGTTTGGGACGCCGTAGTTGTGCGTTGGCAATAAATATGCTGGGGGGCAGTAGAAGCTTTTTACATGTAGCCAATGAGATGTGGGTGCGGCAGGATTCCAAGGATCAGCATTCCGCGACATATCCTCCTGTTGGACGGCCAGGTGGCACAATGCGTTGTGAACCATGGATTGTTGGGTGGCCCTTCGTATTGCGCGCTTCGCCGGTGTCGTAGCTCGTGCGTCGTGGTAGAATTCGAGGATGGCAGATGAAAGATGCATTGTCTAGGCCCGCAGTGCTGGTGCCGCCTGGTGATGCTCGTTTGCTATGTCAACGTAGGGGCGAAGAGGTACGGCGCACCACTCGACATACAGTTGCAGCAAATGGGTGTTCGGCGGTGGACACTACGCTAGCCGGATACGGCAATGCAGATCAGCTGCTAGCACTTGTTTTGCCTGTAGAGTATGACGTTACCAGAGTCGTTCTAAGTG
>NW_024013268.1:0-711 GCF_000499745.2 Eimeria mitis | reverse complement strand
GGGGCCCCCCTCGGCGTAGCGGCATTGAGTCGCTGGTATCCCTCTTATAAAGAATGAAAAGAAGAAGCAGTTCAACAAAAGGAGAATCAGCAGCAACAGAAGAAGTAGCAGCAGCAGCAGCTACAGCAGCAGCAGCAGCAGCAGCAATCTTGGGGCTTCGAGTGCTCGGATCGGGGGGCCCCCCCTCTTGCTGCTGCAGAGAGGGGGCCCCTCATATTTATTTGTTATTAGCTGCTGTAGCAAATAATAAACTAATAAATAATAATAATATTAATTAAATAATAAATAAAATAATTAAAAGAAAAGATATCAGCAAATTAGCAGAGAGGCAGGCTGGGGGAGCAAGCCACCGAGCCGTTTCTTGTTCTAGGGTTTAGGGTTTAGGGTTTAGAGGGTTTAGGGTTTAGAGGGTTTAGGGTTTACGTTATTACTGGTTATTGTCTTTATTTTATTTATTATCTCTATATTATTTTACTTTATTCTGTTTGTTTTCTTTCTTATATTCCACTATTTCATTACATTTCCCTGTTGTTATTCTTTGTATTATACTATATCGTATAATATTATATTATATTATATTATATTATATTATATTATATTATATTATATAATATTATATTATATTTTATTATATTATATTTTATTATATTATATTATATTATATTATATTATATTATATTATATTATACTATATTATATTATATTATATTA
>NW_024013267.1:0-712 GCF_000499745.2 Eimeria mitis | reverse complement strand
GCGCTCCCCGCAGCATACGTGTGTTTGTAGTATCACTCTTCTGCGAAATTTCAAGCCACAGCGAAAATACGGTACTAGCGAGCAGGAAAGTGTAGGCCCGAACCAGACGCGATTCAGGATATCCTTAGGTGGAAGATCAAATGCAGGGATACCCCTAGGTGGGGGATCAAATGCAGGTTGTTCAAGAAGCTGAGTTTCGTCAGCTGTGGCTGCGGAGTAGCCGTAGGTAGAAGGAGCGACGCAAATCACCGCTGAAGAGTCATTAGAGCCGAAGCGGCCGTCCGTGTAAAGATGTGGGTTGCTCTACAGCCGTGAAGAGGCATCTTCCAACAAACGTTTTACGCGCGCAGGCAGAATCAACGAAAGCAGGTGTAACCCCACTCCTCGATCTTATCGGAGAACTATCGCGACCTAATCATGATAGAAGTTCTCCAAAAGCAGCTGACCACATTATCTTGTCCCCACGTGTCGCGGGTGCGGCGGCTCAGGGCCTGGGGTTGTGTAGCGTGGTTTGCCTGCAGCGAGCACAGGAACATTCACTTGGCCTTCGTAGGTTGCATGCAAGCAATCACGAACGCTCTACAAGTGTACTTAGAGGTGAAAAATGCATTAAAGGAAGCTTTGTTGAAGCTTTCTTGTGCTCGCACGTGAGGTTGGCTTGCATCACCACCTGCAGCGAGATGCACTGCAACTCCAGTTAGGCTGCCTGTTC
>NW_024013266.1:0-712 GCF_000499745.2 Eimeria mitis | reverse complement strand
GTTGCTTGCAGTTGTTTGTTGTTTGTTGTTTGTTGTTGCGTTTGTTGTTTGTTTGCTGTTATTTCCTTATAGTTTACGCAACCATTTCTTCAACATTTGTGTTGATTTGTTTACGGATAGGGACCGCTGCTACCGTCTAAGCTTTCTTCCTCTGTATCGTTTCCTAGCAAGGAATCGGATCCGCTGCCCGTCCAACTGAACTCTCCCTCCGAGCTGTCCGAATCACTTCCTGATTGTGCACCTCTTTGTTCCCTTTCTGCTTGTCTTCTTCTTCTTCGTTCTCTCCTGTTATCTTCCTCTTTTAGCCTTCGTTGTTCCCGCCTACGGGCCGTTGCTTCCCTCCTTTGCGCCCACCAGCGGCGTATTTTGTCCATTTGCAGGAAATTCAAGCTGCTGTTTTCCTCAGCTTTTCCGGGTGTTGTTTGACTATTGTACTCCCCCAGTCCTATTGTTTTCTCTGTCATTTTCTGCTCCAGTTGCGACAGACCTCCTTCTGCGATTGCTCCTGCCTCACCTGAGCTGAGAATACCGACGGGCTTTAAAACTCTGCTAGCGAGCGATTCTCGCTCTTTCAAGGAGTCGTTTGCCTTTATCTCTGCCAGGGAGTGTTGAGAGAAACTCGAGGGGTCTTCAGTGATAGCTTCATCTCCGATCACTTCCCACCCGCTGTCATCTGCAGGAGATAGCGACTGATTGAAATCGTAGGCGGCAG
>NW_024013265.1:0-712 GCF_000499745.2 Eimeria mitis | reverse complement strand
GAGGCACCCTAGCAGTTCGCCAAATATTGCGCATTCGCTTATTGACGGAGGCAGGCTATTCCAACCAGGGTAAGCACACCAATCCCACGCTTGATGCCAACTGCCGGACGATGCTGCTGGTTGCACGGTGCGTTTTTTTCTAATCGCAACCTCCTGGAACGCCAACGGCAATCAAAGCTGTCCAGGACATATGCGAAACACTACACAGTGGGAACCGAGGGCCTTCGCTCCCTCTCACCGCTTCCTGTTTACGTGAAACAAATAATTTGTCGCGATGCACTGATGTCGGGAAAGAACCTACTGGCACACTCACAAGTTGCGCCTACTGCGAAACTACAACAGCCTAACTAGCATCGCTACACGGGCAAAACACTCCCCTACGGGTCCCGCTCTTATTTATGCTGCCAAATAACTACACAATGAGCTGCCGATTGCGCATGTTTTTGTGCAGGCGTCACTAGTATTTACACAAAGCGTTCTGGCCGCCTCCCCTGCCGTGGGCCACCATTCTCTATATTATACACGAAGCAACTACCATCATACATAACCGAGCTGCCCCTCAATGCTACAACCCGCTTGGCATGAATCATCGCCTCACCATGTCTGCCGCCTACTCCGTATTCCGCAGTCCATACGTTGCAACATCAACCTACCAGGACTGTCTGCCACGGCACACTTTGCCTTCCATTTGCAGATCGTTTCTTCAAAAAGC
>NW_024013264.1:0-712 GCF_000499745.2 Eimeria mitis | reverse complement strand
TTGTTTGTCTACCAGCAAGCATCAGTTGAACAAGGACGCCCCATGCAGCCTGCAGCATCCTTGTGAAGTTGATAGAAAGCTTGCGCTTCGCGTATTTGCCCTGGTTGAATCCACCTGTGTGTGTGCTGACTTAATCATACTATTTGGCGGAGAGCTGGGGGAGCTGCTTTCGCGAGCACAATTGCGTTATGGAATTTGTGTGAGCGTGTCTACGCTCTCTGTGTGAGGAACGAAGCCTTTCGCAGAACGGCAGTCTCGTGCTGTTGTACTCAGGTCCTTGGAAGAAAGCCGACCGGTTCGGTGTGAGAATGGGCAATTATACGTTTCAGAAGGTATGAGAGCAGGCATAGTGTGCATACGTGCGCTGGAGTTCACGTGTAAGGAGAAGTGCGCGATTGTTTTGCTTTAACCGTGGGTTGTGTGCTAGGTCACTGTGCTAGGTTTGTGCGTGACAGAGTCGGGATAATGCAAGCGGTCTACATGAGCTCTTCGGGCCTGATCTGAGCGGCGCAGTACGCGGTAGAAAGCAGCAAAGAGGTGGCGGTCAATAGCGGGTGCCTCGATTACGTATGGTTGTAGACATTCTGCGGAAAATGGGAGTACCAAAGGGCAGGCTTGCGCCGGCCCACTCGTCTGAATCCTAATGACGCTTACGCAAAAGAGCACTGAACCCTTCGCTGATTGTGAACCTATCGGGCATCACAAAAGGACG
>NW_024013263.1:0-713 GCF_000499745.2 Eimeria mitis | reverse complement strand
CCTATAGTAATACTAGATACTTAGTCTTCCCCTCTCTTGTTACTGCTCTTGTTGGCTCCAGAGCTCTTGCTTTTCAGCTCTCTATCAGGTATATAAACCCTAAACCCTCATAAACCCTAAACCCTAAACCCTAGATAATCCTAAACCCTTTTAATGATAGTAGGGACTGTCTTCGCCTCTCTTGTTACTGCTCTTGTTGGCTCGAGAGCTCTTGCGTTTCAGCTTTCTATCAGGTATATAAACCCTCATAAACCCTAAACCCTAAACCCTAGATAATTGTAAACCCTAAACCCTTATAGTAATACTAGATACTTAGTCTTCGCCTCTCTTGTTACTGCTCTTGTTGGCTCGAGAGCTCTTGCGTTTCAGCTCTCTATCAGGTATTTTATAAACCCTCATAAACCCTAAACCCTAAACCCTAAACGCTAAACCCTAGATAATCCTAAACCCTAGTGGGATTGGTGTTGGATCGAGGGCACTGGCAGTTCAACTTGTTATGAGGTTTACAAACCCTAAACCCTAAACCCTAAACCCTAAACCCTAAATATTCCTTAGAATAGATTCCTAAACCCTAAACCCTAAACCCTAAAAGACCCTAAACCCTAAACAACCCTAAACCCTAAACCCTAAACCCTTGACTGTGGTTTGTTGCAGTGTATGTATGAGTGAGAGGATTGCTTTGTTTTCTCTTTTCTTGTGCTGCTTGTTCTCTT
>NW_024013262.1:0-713 GCF_000499745.2 Eimeria mitis | reverse complement strand
TGCGCTACCTAGATGCCTGTCAGGCGACGTGTTGAAATCGCCTGCGTATTATATCGTAAGCAGGGATTTGAGAGAACCCGGGGTTTAGCGCAAACACCAAATGTGCTCTGCCACACAGCAATGAGGCGGATTCCGCCCTATTTCACGTGAAATCGTAGCCAGAGCTACAAGTCGAAGCGCAATCTTGAGATTTTCTGCTTTCAGCAAACAACCCGTGCCTAACGGTCTTAGTGCGATAACTAACCTGTGTAAACTATCGAATGACCCCCCGGGAGCTGCGCAAGCAGCATTGCAGCGCCTAAGACATGCCCGGCGTAGTACGGGGTGGCCGTCCACGCGCCAGTCCTCCAGGATTCGTGAAGCCTCAATGCCATACAGCGTCTCATGCACCGCTGTGCCTCAGCTTCGGTGTAATTCCATTGCTCCTGAGGCGCCCCTGGTGCTCCACCCGCTCTGTCTTCGCTGCTTGTAGTACTGCCGCCCACACAAATGTCCCTATCGTTGCCTTCACCTGGATCTCCTCGCAATACATGAAAAGCAGCAAAAGCAGCATTGAATTCGTTACACCAGGCCGATACGTTCAAGGTGCAGATCGATGCATCCCTGCATCCATGCGTGCATGCATGCACGCATGCTTTTCAGCCTTACATGCAACCCAGTGAACAGCCTCACCTTCGTGCAGGCGCCCGCGGAAAGAGGCCTCCTTAAAGATG
>NW_024013260.1:0-713 GCF_000499745.2 Eimeria mitis | reverse complement strand
AACCAGCCACCATAGAACCAAATGCACATATCGTTAAACATAATGCGCATGCAAATAAACGACCGTGCTCAGATAACAAAAAACACTGCAGAAACACACACACACACACACACACACAAATATATTTATATTATATATATATTATATATATATTATATTATATATTATATATTTTATATATATTATATATAATATTTATATTATATATATTATATATATTGTATATATATTATATATAATATTTATATTCTAAACAATAAACCCTAAACCCTAAACCCTAAACCCTAATCAAGAGGAAACCAGAAACACCAACCCCAGCACAAACAAACAAACTGAAGAGAAGCAACCGAAGCAGAAATTTTACAATATTTTCATAAAAAACACAAAATAAAAAAAAAAACAAAAAAAACAAAAAAAAACAAAAAAATATAAACAAAAGATGAAATCAAACACTACAACTCTTCCTATTATTATTCTTACTATTATAATTATTTTATTTTATTTTATTATATTTTATTTTCATATATTGTTGGTTATTGTTTTTAATATTATTATATTATATTTATTATTTATATAGAAGAAAACAACAAGCAAAAAAAAAGTAAATGAAGACAGAATACGTATACACCCCACATAAGATCAATACATACATCTGCGTATATATATATATATATATATATATATATATATATATATATATATATATATATATA
>NW_024013259.1:0-713 GCF_000499745.2 Eimeria mitis | reverse complement strand
CGACTGAGGAAATAGACCAATCTGCATTTTGAAAGAAGAATCCTTGGTGCTGTGACCACTTGCCTTCAGCAATCGGTTGCTCTCACAGGGACCTGTGGCCGGAGCAACTGGCTGACGGATGCATTCAACAAATGCTCAAGCGAGACGCTGCAGTGAATCCTTATCGCCAAACTAGCACTGTTGTGCAATTGCTTGCACGCGACTACGAACGCAGCGATAACAGTGTAGGCATCCAACATGAAATGAATGCGGAAGGTAATGTGGTGAGAGCGGTAACGAAGCTTTGCCGACTTTTTGTCTTATTGAACTACGCGACTTGGAAGTCGGATCGGTTCATAGGCATTCCCTTTCGCGTTTCGGGGCTTCCATAAGGTGACTATACGCTGCAGATTAGTGGCGCTACAGCGCCACTGTAAGGGTGTTCTGAGCATTCACGTCGGCTCTTGCATGCGATCGGGCGATGACAAGAACGGGAGCCCCATTTGCAAGCGCTGTGGAGCGGTCCGCTCCCCGGTTACTCGATTGCGAGGGGATGGCTCCAACGAAACCTTGTACTCATGGTGTGTCAGAAGCATCGAGTGCCTTACTCGGGTGCAAGGACTTCCGACTTTGGTTTCGACTTTGCGTTTCCGTTCGGCACCGGGGGTCATGAAGATCTTTAACAACTGCATATGGTATTAGTGCATGCATCTAAATGGGACGTGGGTATGGCT
>NW_024013258.1:0-713 GCF_000499745.2 Eimeria mitis | reverse complement strand
ATTTAACGAATAACAAGAACCCAATTTGGAGATAAAACAAAAATCATCACAAACACGTGCAGTTGCGGAAGTTTGTGCCTGGCCCGTAGGGCGTCTGGATAGTGCGTCAGCGACGACGTTTGGAGTGAGGAGGGGGCTCGGCAATTACTACGTATGTACCCTGTGTCAACCCTACTGGGTTCAGATATTGCATCTATGCAGAAAACACAGCTCATCTAGGCTATAACAATCCAAATCTTCAGACAAAAGACCTTGAACCATATTCGCCTCCATCGGTCTAAAGAAGGAAATCCAGTAAAAACAAGACTGATGCCTGAGTCTGCCCTGCGTTAGAGTCTCAACTGTAGCATCAGTCTCGTAAACCAGCTGTAGTGAATACTCCCTACAATCACGGCAGCAATGCCGTGCTCGTTGTTAAGTGAGTGAGATTTGTATGGATAATGAAAGTGACTGTCAGTTCTTATTGATATATATTTGGAATATAACATTGGTGAAAGCATTAAGCATTCTTTATGGAGTGACCATTGGTATGATTATAGGAGAGGGTGGCTTGTGCCTTGGTGCAAAAAGCTATTTGCAATCAGGCTATGCTGACTCCTCTCCCAGCCCCAAAGGCCGCAGCGCCTGCTTTACTGGGGTTGAAAAACTACTAACAACAACAATTTTCAGAGAGAGAGAATTAACTACGATAACTTATTTACTTAGCCTTTGTT
>NW_024013256.1:0-714 GCF_000499745.2 Eimeria mitis | reverse complement strand
CACCTGCTACTCCAGCTGTCGGTTTGTTCGGCATGCGACCGAACACCCCAATCACATACCTATTGACTGGAGGTTTGGGGGCCTCATTACGTCCAGCTTGTGCGTTCAGAGCGACAGAAGAACTAGTTTCTCAGCACTTCTCCTTCCGCTTGCCAAGCGACAGTGCTAAATAGACAAATAAGCGGGATGGCGCTTACAACGGAAACACTCCATACGACACTGACAGAGTGCCGGCTATATCTGCGGCGCTCCCTTTCGTCAGATACATATTTAATCTCTAGTAAACAAGTGCTCACTATTGGGCGTAGGAGCCATAATATGTCTACCATTTCGACTGCAGTTTTGGAGTCCTTCACTTTCAAACGAAATTCGGCAATTCCAGAAGCAGCCGAATATTACACACAACATCAGGCGCCGCACATGCACTCCTAATCCACTTTTTGCGGGACAGGAAATAGCTTGTTTTCTGATTCTTTGCATCCACTGCTAAGCCTTGAGAGATGAAGCGTCTCCTCAGTGACGGGATTGACATCCACTCTAGCGAGTGCATATGCAATGGTCGCTCCAAAGTAAGGTTCATGTGGCCATCGAGACACTGCCATACTCCAAAACGTGCACAATGATCATTTTGTGAGTGTTGTCATGCCCAACATGTTCAAAGCCATATTGCGTACCAAGTTAGCATATGTACGTTGGGAAAAGAAGGATGTTCAA
>NW_024013255.1:0-715 GCF_000499745.2 Eimeria mitis | reverse complement strand
AATAGATATGACAGACTGGCCACTGGTGCGCGACAGACTTTGCGAAAGGTTCCGCGGGTTTCCGCGGGAAGCCATGCTAAACCAGATGAAAGAAAACGAGTGGACTGGCGATTATAACGAATATTGCAATGAGTTCTCGGACATAGTAACCAATGGAGAAGAAATGCCCGAACACGATCTGATTCTGTACTTCCTCGCCGGATTACCAATGGACGTAGGAGACGAACTGACCAACAAAGGCAGGAGGAAATTTTCGACATGGAACGAAGCTGCAGATGCGTTGAGAGCATATATGGTCCCACTCAAATTGTGGAGGGCACAGAGAAAACGTGCGATACAGGAGCTGCAGGGTGCAGAGAAGCCGAGACCTAAGCGCGGGAGTCACTTCAGGGAACATGGAGAGGGGAACAGACATCACAACGATGACGTTCACAGCGTAAACCGCAAAACCTATCCGACGGGGAGAATAGCGATGGACGGGGAAAGAGACACAATTCGTTGTTTCGAGTGCACAGGGCAGGGGCACATGGGAAGGGAATGTCCCTTGCGCAACGGCATAGTAAGACGGAGAGGAGAAACTTGCTCGAAATGCGGCGGAAAGGATCATTATGCTAGGGATTGTGCAACGAATCGTCGAACAACGAGCGGCAATCAGCGGGTCATTACGGCAATGAACACAGAATCGCGGGAGGGAGATTCACGGTTAAACGAGAAG
>NW_024013254.1:0-715 GCF_000499745.2 Eimeria mitis | reverse complement strand
TATATATATATATATATATATATATGCTCGTGTACAGCCCCAGGGTGTCTGCATGCGTTGCATGCAGCAGCGGCGATGTTGCTGCTTTTGGGGCTGGCAGCAGCCAGGCTAAACTCAGAGAAATCAAAGCAACTCAGCAGCAGCAGCAGCAGCAGCAGCAGCAGCAGCAGCAGCAGGGGGTGCTGCTGCTGCAGCAGCAGCAAACGGATAGAGTTAGTAGCATATGTGTGTACAAATAGTATAGGAGAGAGGAGTAGGGTTTAGGGTTTAGGGTTTAGGGTTTAGGGTTTTGGTGGTTTAGGGTTTATGTAGATAGCAGCTGGGTATTCACTCTTTTGCAGCAGCAGCAGCAGCAGCAACAATAGCAGCAGCAACAGCAACAGTAGCAGCAGCAACAGCAACAATAGCAGCAGCAGCAGAAACAGTAGCAGCAGCAGCAGCAACAGCAACAGCCGCAGCAAAACTACTGCAACGAGAGCCGGTGCCGCAAGGCGGTACAGCAGCAGAAGCAGCAGCAGCAGCAGCAGCAGCTGCTGCTGCTGCTGCTGCTGCTGCTGCTATAAAGCATGAAAAGAATATCGGGGGCTGTGTGGGGTTTGTACTGTGGGCGATGCTAAACCCTAAACCCTCGCAGCAAGCCGTAAACCCTAAACCCTCGCAATAAACCCTAAACCCTAAACACTTGCAGTTTATACGAAACGCTAAACCCTCGAGG
>NW_024013253.1:0-715 GCF_000499745.2 Eimeria mitis | reverse complement strand
AGGCGGATTTGGTGTGCTTCGGAGAAGAGTCGTTCAGCTGTTCAATGCCTGGGCAATGCAAAGTGCAGTGCAACGCCCAAGCAAAATCTAAAACAACCCACGCCCTGTTCCATGGCAACAGGCATCATCGACGTGCCTGCTTCGGTATAGTGGTACACCTTTTATATGGTCGCAGAAGTGACGAACATTGCAAAAAAGGAGGCGACACGTGTTGCCCGCTCTTGAACTCGCTTGCGCACGAGCTGTATTGACTCAACCTCCCCCAGCCCGAAGTTAACCATCTGCCTAATTGTGACTGAGTACCCTGTAAACCAATCAACAAAGGTCATGCAACAATGCTATTTAAACTTCTCAATTACGCATCGGCACGAATAATAGGACCACTCTTCCGGTTCTGATACACTGCATCTCTAAGTACAAACGAGCATTATGTGCAGCTCGGCGGCGCGCTACTAACGGGCGATCAAACGCAGATTACTTCGGAGACGTATTCGATTTGAACGCATAAGGAAGCTCTTACCGGGCTTCTCATTGTAAAGCAGTAGACGTTGTGTACCTTCAGCGCACTCTGCTGTTCCTTTCAACCAGAGAATGTAGTCGTAATTATGACTACAAGGTGACATTTTCGAACGCGACAAATAGTAGAAACAGGAGGAGAAGAATGGAAACCTCCAACTCAATATGCAAAAAAAACTGTCCTTGGGCTTTCAATGAA
>NW_024013252.1:0-715 GCF_000499745.2 Eimeria mitis | reverse complement strand
AGCGGAAACTGCCGCTTCGGTCTCCAAGTCTCGGCAATGCACTGCGTAAAGCGAAACAGCACAAATATTCCTTCGTTCTCACCAGAGCCGCCCCATTCACTCACTGGGTCGTCTTTGAACATCCTCCCTAGTTGCACTGGCGTGGAATATCGCATGATCCGGTTACTGTAACAACAAACTCATGTTGTCCATGTAACAGTGAGAGCAGAGGCTAATCACGAATAGGGCATCGCTGCTAACTGGGGAGAATGCGAGGAACTGTCCACCTACTTGAGCTGCTCACGTGCAACCTTCGAATGGTAGGCAGCTGCAAATCTCCGCTGCGCGTTCGCACTCCTGAAGCAAAATACGCAATTGTGTATACTGCAATTTTCAGCTCAGGGTCGATAGTACTTACCCTGACTTAAAAAGGCCGCCCCTCCCAACGAAACGTTTTTGAAGGTGCATAGATATGCTCTACTGCAAAATGGCTATGCAAGGTCTGGAGTGCCTCCCTTGATGCTCGTATCTCACGTGAGCGATTGAAGCAAGCAGCTTCGATTCCTTTGTGGAGGTGGGTGAAGCAACGTTAGGCTTTTCGATCCGTGATGCGTACATTGAGGCTGAACGCTCACACATGAGGTGCACATGCCGTGTTCCATATGACAAGGAAGCTCCTTCAAAACTGAAAGCTCTAATGGAAGATTTCCTTCGCTGCAAGTCCACTTACCTAGGG
>NW_024013250.1:0-715 GCF_000499745.2 Eimeria mitis | reverse complement strand
ATGTCGTTGCTGTCATTGAAATCTTGCAAAAAGCCACACGACCCTTCCAAGCCAGCCAGTCACCTCCAATGTTCATATTCTTGAAGAATCATACACTAACACAAATTTTTTCTGCTGCTCTTACCAGTCCTAAACTACTCATCAACTTCTACAGTCGTGTGCATGTTTTTCCACCTTCATTTGTAAGTATGTAATTCAAAAATGTCCCTGGGAAACGATGCAGTCCGACTTGCGAAAACATCCTCGAAATCACACCTAATATTTTGTACACGGAACAAAAAAAAAAAACGCCTCAGCTCATGTTGATAAGGACCACACGATAATTCCGTAGAGAAAGGGGCGGATAATTGTGGTCCGTTTCGTGCGATTGTGAGCCTCCGTCGCTGCAGAAAACGGGCGCATTCGCCTGTTCACCCTTTTGGTGCATCCGGAAACTGAATAAAATGAGACCCCGTGCGCAGGAACACGTAGCATATATTTTGTATACTCACTATCCGGCAGCAGGCTACCACCAAGGCAGTTTTCAAGACCGGTTCAGCAATGGCGAAGAGGAGGCTTCTTACCAGTGATATTTTAATATGATTCAGTAGTAATAATAGTTGAGAAACACAGAATCCACGTTCGAAATTGGCACTGGCAGACGCTTGGCAAGAAGCGTTCGCTCGACGTGCAACGGCCGGCACTGGCTCATAGGCACACACAAAAATGCAGAAGA
>NW_024013249.1:0-715 GCF_000499745.2 Eimeria mitis | reverse complement strand
ATACTTCGGCGCTGTTGCCTCACCTGCAGACAAATACAATCAATGACAATGATTGCATTGGCCTTCCAAGCAACTGTGCTTCAACTGTCGAATCCCTAGCAATTTGCCTTCTAAAACCACTTTAGGTTCGTTTGGATTTATGAACATCCTCGTTTTTCAAAGCGATCCTCGTTTTTCGTTGTGCCATAGACGCGCTTGCAGCTCATTCGGATCATGAAGCGAGGCTTCAACAGGCTTCCTGCAAAACTTGCCGACAGTTTGGCCTTTGTAGAATGAGTACTGCTACAAGCTTGTGCGATTCCATTCACGCTGCTACGGAGATGTGTGCTAGGTTTTGAGACACCAACAGTGCTGCTGCATGGAATGCCTGGGTTCCTGCGCCGAAAAGCAAGAACTTTATTGTTTGTGGACCAGAACAGGTCTCACGTTCTGCCTCTCCTGCTGAAGCTGCCTCAAGCGCCTTTTAGCCACAAAAGTCGAGCTACGAAGTCCACTCAACTCATGCTGCAGCGCCGCTAGCTGGTTGCCTCCATTGCTCTCCATGTGCGTGCTTCCTGATGATGCTTCATTCAGTTCCTCCCTATGCGGCAGCTCTCGCTGGTTGTCGTCTGGACGACCGGAACTAGCCAATTTCTGCATCAGGTATGCTGCTGGACCGAATCGAGGTGTGTCTCCAGGTTGCAGTAGCTGCTGCTGGTGCTCGTCCGTGCTGCAG
>NW_024013248.1:0-716 GCF_000499745.2 Eimeria mitis | reverse complement strand
AGCAGCAGCAGCAGCAGCAGCAGCAGAAGCAGCAGCAGCAGCAGCAGAAGCAGCAGCAGCAGCAGCAGCAAGGGGAGATGCTGTGGCGTTGCTGCTTTTATAGCGGGGGAGATATACCCAACAGTTGAGAGACAGAAACAGAGACAGAGAGACAGAGACAGAGAGAGAGAGAGACAGAGACAGAGAAAGAGAGAGACAGAGAGAGAGACAGAGAGAGACAGAGAAAGAGACAGAGACAGAGAAAGAGAGAGACAGAGAGAGACAGAGAAAGAGACAGAGAAAGAGAGAGACAGAGAGAGAGACAGAGAGAGAGACAGAGAAAGAGACAGAGAAAGAGAGAGAGAGAGAGACAGAGAGAGACAGAGAAAGAGACAGAGAAAGAGAGAGAGAGAGAGACAGAGAGAGAGACAGAGAAAGAGACAGAGAAAGAGACAGACAGTGAAGGAGACAGAGAGACAGAGAGAGAAGGAGAGACAAAGACAGAAACAGAGAGAAAGAGAGAGAGAAAGAGAAAATAAAAAGATAAAAGTATAAGAAGCAGTTTATTTAATAAAGCAAAAGAGACAGCATTCTATTAAACTCCACCGCAGAATAACATAAACAAAAATTATTTTATTTTTTTTTGTTTTATAAGCTGCTGCTTTCTCTCTTCTCCTTATATATATATATGTATATATATATATATATATATATATATATATATGCCTATATATATA
>NW_024013246.1:0-717 GCF_000499745.2 Eimeria mitis | reverse complement strand
GCTGCAGCGCCCGCCGGAGGTGCTGCAGGTGCTCCTGCACATTTCGGCTGAACACAAGCACATCATCCATATAGATCACCATCCACCCCTCGGCGATTGGTCCCAGGAAGTCGTGATTGACTTGCCGCTGCAGTTCGGCAGGTGAATTCACGAAGCCAAAGGGCATACAAGTGTACTCCACCTTGCGAGTGCGTGTGTGGAACGTCGTCTTGTGCCTGTCCTCAGGGTGAATAGGGATCTGCAAGAAGGCCTTAGCGAAGTCAAATGCTGAGTATACCGCTGAACCCTGTAAGCGGTCAAGGATTTCGTCCACTCTGGGCATCGGAAACTTCTGCTTCATTGTAATCTTGTTGGGGGGCTTGAAGTCGACGCACATGCGCCACCTGCCGTCCGTTTTCTTCGCCAGCACGGGATTGTGCCCAAAGGCGCTAGTTGATGGCTGAACCTTGCCCTTTTTCAGAAGTTCGTCTGCCTGCCGCTCAATTTCCTCTTCCAGATGTGGGGGTCGCCTGTACCGTGGAACAAAGCTTGGGGCTGAGCCGGGGGCGAGTTCGATGCGGTGCATAGAGCGTCCAGCGGGTGGCCTGCCCGCCGGTAGCTCTTTGTTATTGAGTACATCAGAGAACTCCTGCAATTTTGCCCACTTTTGCCGTTCCTCGGGTGTTAACTGGATCGATTCCCCCAAAACTGCGGTCTTTGCCAGACCATCATGACGGA
>NW_024013245.1:0-717 GCF_000499745.2 Eimeria mitis | reverse complement strand
ATCGCTTGTAAAGCAACACAGACGCATAGCATAGCTTATTTCCCATTGCTGTTCCGTGTGCGAACGCCCCGTTCTCCCCCCCCTTCAATACGCACACAGGGAGTACCTACGCACACTCGATTGCATTCACCAAGACGGAGTGATGCGATAATCACCTGCAGAAGCCTCTTTGTGGTCTCTAGTAACTCGCCGAAAGCAGCGTGGCTTGTATCGCGTGCCGTGAGGTCCACAACGAATCGTTGCGCAACTTCAGCCTGCGCAAGCATGAAGTCAGAGACACACTTACAGAGGCGTGTATGCGGCGTTGTCCAAGCCAACGGAGAAGAAAAACGAAGACTCCTTAATTACTACTACGGCCACGCAAAGGGCTCACAAGACGTCGACCGACAAATGCAGACAACGTCACAAGTCCTGCACCATGCTCACCGCGTAGAATCCAACATATTCCAAGCCAGGAACATCACTTGTCAACAGCACACGCGATCGCGCGTAGGGCCGTTTGTCTTGGAAGTGGTAGAGTGACTTCAGCATAGATTCAGTACAGGTCGCCGTGGTCCCACTCTACATCATTTGGCCTGCCCTAATGCCAATCGTCCAAGCACAAAATTTACACGCACTTCCTTCAGTGCATTCGATCATATTGAGGCGCAGCTTGCGCCAGTCATTCCACGGTAAGATGGCCAATGATACTTTGGGATCTAGACTGCGGTGGCGCGA
>NW_024013244.1:0-718 GCF_000499745.2 Eimeria mitis | reverse complement strand
TGTTTGTAACAGCAGCAAGAGCTGCTGCTGCTGCTGCTGTTGCTGCTGCTGCTGCTGCTGCTGCTGCTGCTGCTGCGGAGTGTACGCGGCCTGTTGCTGCAGTGCTGCTGCTCTAATGCAGCGCAGCAGACAGTTGAGGTGTACATACACCTCAATACGATGAAGACGGTTTCTTTTTATTTAATGAAAGGTCTTTCGTTTGTTTTTACATTTAACTTATTATTATTAATTTAATTGTTGTTTTCTTCTTTTTATTTATTTTTATTTTTATCTGCTCTGTCTCCTCTCTAGCAGCTGCAGCAGTAGCAGCAGCAGCACGAGTAGCAGCAGCAACGGGAGTAGCAGCAGCAACCGGAGCAGCAGCAGCAGCAGGAGTAGCAGCAGCAGCAGCATCAGCAGCAGGAGTATAAGCAGCAGCAGCAGCATCAGCAGCAGGAGCGAGAACAGCAGCAGAAGCAGCAGCAGCTATCTATCAGAGCCTCGCTGCAGGCCTTCATCTGTATTTAGTTTGTCTCTCTCTTTTTATTTATTTATTTTTTTTATTTATCTCTTTATATTTACATGTTGGGGTGTACAGAGACAGACAGCTGTTTATTATTAAATTTGTTTTTGTGTTTGTTTTTGTTTTGTTTTAATTTCTATCATTTAATTTGTTTTTGTCTTTGTTTTTTTTTTTTTTTTTTTTTTTTTTTTTTTTTTTTTTTTTTTTTTTTTTTTT
>NW_024013243.1:0-718 GCF_000499745.2 Eimeria mitis | reverse complement strand
GAGACGGGTTTGCGAGTCAGAGGTTCACGTTGCAAACGAACTCAGTGACCTGATAACGCCGTAGGTGTGCAGTACACTGCGTCGTAGGAGGAGGCAGCATCGACGACGAGTGGATTTTTGTCAAGCGTTCATTAGCATTGAGGGACAGTCCGGTGGTGCATGATGATAGGCGTCCTGCAATGATAGGGACTAGCGGAGGTCGGTTCGCGGCGCCGCGCTTCTGTGAACACCAATGGCGCTTACACGTAAGCACGTAGAACCTGTGTTCCCGTGCGTGCCTAGAGAGTAGCTGGTAGAAAACGGGAGCCGTAATGCACTCGGGTCTTTTTTCTGGCTTGGCGAGATATATTAGGCTGTTGTGCGTGTGGGAGCGGTTATTGTTTGACGGTTGCGCTCGCCATCTTTCGTCTGAGTTCTGTGCTTCACAGCAAAACGCGCATCGGCTTCCAATGTCGTCGAGAGAGGTGCAGAGGAATTTGGCCCTCGGTTCGCACGCACGGAATGCCACAGCACGTTTCTGAAGTTTTCGAACCAGCTTGGGCTTCCAACGAGATGCAATTTGACAGGGGCGTCATTTGCCGCCAGCTGCATCGCTCTGCAGTTGGTATTTGGCTTGGGGTTGGTTCGGCTGCTGCGGTTGAATTCAACGGCGTCCCCAATAGATACATCCGCACTTTTTGGTGGAGAGGTCAGTTCGCTACATGGGTAGGCGCCGTGA
>NW_024013242.1:0-719 GCF_000499745.2 Eimeria mitis | reverse complement strand
TATATATATATATATATATATATATATATATATATATATACTAAATATATACACAGATAAAGATATTTATTTATCTAATCTGCTGCTGCAGCAGCTGCTGCTGCTGCAGCTGCTGCTGCTGCTGCAGCAGCAGCAGCATAACACACACACTCTCTCTCTCTCTCTATTTTTTATTTTACTTTTCTATACAATACACACAATCAGGAGCAAACAAACAAAACATAAACACCTTCGTATAGAGCACCACAACCATAAGGGGCCCCCACCCATTCATTCCCTTTACCAGGGGCCCCCCTCAGCAACGGGGGCCCCCCAGGGGTACCCACACAGAGAGGGGGGCCCCCCAGGGCCCCCCACCACCAGAAAGGGGGCCCCCCGGGGCCCCCCAGCAGAGAGGGGGGCCCCAGGGGGCCCCCATCAGTAATGGGGGGCCCCCAGGGGCCCCCGCTAGAAAGGGGGGCCCCCCAGGGGTACCCACCCAGAAAGGGGGGCCCCCAGGGGGGCCCCCAGGGGGCCCCCCAACCCCCCAGGAAGGGGGCCCCCCGGGGCCCCCTTGCATGCATGCTCCTAGCGAGTGCAGCAGCAGACATATATAGACTGCTTAGCTGTTGCGTGTTGTTTATACGCATTCATCAATCATAAATAAAGTCAAATAGAAAGAATAAATAAATAAATAAATAAATAAATAAATAAATAAATAAATATAATAAATATTATAA
>NW_024013241.1:0-719 GCF_000499745.2 Eimeria mitis | reverse complement strand
TATATATATATATATATACCTAGCTAACTAGCTCTCTAGCTAGTCATGTATGTAGCTAGCTCTCAATCTGTCTGCCTGCGCCCCTAGCTAGCTAGCTAGCTAGCTATCTATCTATTCTATCTCTGAACCTCTATATATATGTATATATATATATATATATATATAAATATATATATATATTCTCAGGCTGTGGAGGGTATAGACTTGGGCGTAATGGAGCTACCGAAGGAGACAGCAGTTGAAAGTGTCTCCGAGTCAGAAGAAGAAGGAGACAGGGGAGTCTACCACAAAGACGTCAATACAGCCCCAACACAAATCACTGTATTTGACCCACTCGCTCACCCTGTTGCTATTGAAGGTAAATATTAATATACAGCTTGCTTGCTTGCATGCATTGGGTGCATGCATGCATGCATGCAGGTGTGGTGTATATGCATGCATGCGTGCGTGCATGCATTGGGGATATGCATGCATGCGTGCATGGTGTGTATGCATGCATGCATGCATGCATGCATGGTGTATATGCATGCATGGATGCATGCATGCATTGTGTGTATGCTTGCATGCATGCATTGTGTGGATGCATGCACATGCGTGCATGCGTTATAATATCCATGCATGCATTCTCTGCATGCATGCATTCTCTGCATGCATGCATGCATGCATGCACAGGCGAGTGTTGCGTGGGCAATGTGATATCTTTTCGGGACGACTCTCCC
>NW_024013239.1:0-719 GCF_000499745.2 Eimeria mitis | reverse complement strand
CCTAAACCCTAAACCCTAAACCCTCAAACCCTAAACCCTAAACCCTAAACCCTCAAACCCTAAACCCTAATTTTCTATACCCTAGAAACCTAAACACTAAACCCTAGTATTATAAAGTCTAAACCGTAAAACAATAAACAATAAACCCTAAACCCTAATCTTATAAACCCTAGAAGACCAAACCCTAAACCCTAAAACCCTAAACCCTAATATTCTTAACCCTAGAAACCTAAACCCTAAACTGTAAAACCCTAAACCCTAAAACCCTAAACCCTAAAAACACTAAACCCTAAACCCTAAACCCTAAAACCCTAAAAAGTTAAATCCTTAGTATAAACAAACGAAAGATATATATAATTCTTTCTTTTATAAATAAATAAATAAATAAACAAATAAATAAATAAATATATATATTTATTTATTTATTTATTTATTTATTTATTTTTATTTTATTTTTTTTTTTTTTTGTTGCAGCTGTTAGTGATGCTGTTCGCACAAGCCTGGGCCCCCGAGGAATGGATAAAATGGTATTTTTTTTTTTTAATTTTTTTTTATTTATATTTTTTTTATTTATTTTTATTTATTTTTATTTATTATTTTTTATTTATTTTTTTATTTTATTTATTTTTTATTTTTTCTGTTTTTTATTTATTTTGTTTATTTTGTTTGTTTTTTTATCTCATTTATTTTATTTTGTTTTATTTATTTTATTCTATTTA
>NW_024013238.1:0-720 GCF_000499745.2 Eimeria mitis | reverse complement strand
GAGGAGACAGCAGAAACAAGAAGTAAAATAAAAAACAAAATAAAATAAAAGTTTTTTGTTTTGTCATCTATACAAACAAAAGAAAGAAGAAACGATGAGCTCAGAAAGGAGACAGGAGACACCCCACGTGACCAATGGTCTCCTCCCCAAGCAATGCTGCTGCAACGGGAAAGGGAGAGGATAATACAAATATCTTAAAGCCCGAACTGGGGGCCCGCAGGGGCCCCCCACAGCCTCCTTGCGGGGCCCCTTGGGGGGCCCCTATGGGGCTCTATGGGGCCCCCCCCCGGCCTTGCCCCCTTGAGGGGCCCCCGGGGGGCCCCCGTAGCTGGTCCTGAAGGTCCCCATTAGGGGCCCCCTAAGGGGCCCTCGGGGCCCCCATAGTTGCTGTTTAAACCCTTATCTATGAGACCACTTGGGGGCCCCCGGAGGGGCCCCCCTGGGGGCCCCAGGGGCCCCTTGGTTTGAAGGGGGCCCCCAAGAGGTGTGCCCTGTTTCGTTTCCTGTGCTATGAAGGAACATGAGAGCAGCAAACAGGCAAAAACCGGGGGCCCCCAGGCAGAGCGGGGCCCCCGGCAGTGAGGGCCCCCCCAGCCCCGCTCTAATGAAGGGGATGATACTGTGGGGTTTGGGGGCCCCCTGTTGGGGGCCCCCTGTTGGGGGCCCCCCCGTTGGGGGGCCCCCCAGACCCTTATGGCCTCTTTGCCTCTTTGGTGGAAT
>NW_024013237.1:0-720 GCF_000499745.2 Eimeria mitis | reverse complement strand
AAACAGCTGCTCCTGCTCTCGGTCCTGCATCGAATGCTGCTGCACCTGCTGCTGCATCTGCTCTTGAAGCGCCGGCTGCTGCAGCTGCACCGGCTGCTGTTGATGAGGTTGGAACCAATACTGCTGCTGTTGCTGCCCCCAAAACAGGTGCCAACGCTCTTGGTACGGATCACGCTGTTTATGCCGCTGCTTAAAGTGCTCCTCCTGCTGCTTCCGGTGGCGCCGTTCCTTAGGAGGTCCCAACTGCTGCCACTGCTGCCTCTGCAGCAGGTAAACCTGTTGTTGCAACCGGCCTATCTGCCGTTGCAGCCTCCGGAACTCCACGAAGATGCTCCGCCTTCTACCTGAAGCACGGCGTCTAGCAGCACGCTGGAGAGGCCGGGGTGCTAGCTGTCTTGCTGCAGCGTCGAGGTCTGGTAGCGTTCGCATTTGCGCTGAAGACAGTGGTGTGGGAGCCGGAAATGAGGAGGGGCCGTGCTGTTCCGGGCCTGAAGGCGCTTCAGGTGGGGATGAACGGAACCAAGTTGAAACGACTTCATCGTCTTGCTGCTGCTGCTCTTGCTGCCGGGGAGGAGGTTCAACACCACGGGGGACAGCTTCCCCGGCTCTTGACAATAATCTCTTTTTAAGAGGCAGATGCTGCTCTTCAACAGCAGGCAAACTGACACGCGGTCTTACGTGCGGTTGCTGCTCCTCTTCATCACTAGAGAACCCACAAAC
>NW_024013236.1:0-720 GCF_000499745.2 Eimeria mitis | reverse complement strand
CCCCCCACCCCCCAAACCCTAACCCCTAAACCCTAAACCCTAAAAAAAAAAGACAAAGTACCTGTTGTGCATGCGGTGGTGCGTCTCTATCTTCTATTTTATCTCTTTTTTCTACCTCTTCGGGGTCCCGCCACAAAAACAAATCAACCATCACCTCCCATGGCTGGGATCGACTCAACTCCCCACGTAAATATAAAACTTCACGCGCTAGTAGCCAGTACATTAGCGCTATAGACTCTAAACCCTATAAACAGAAACAATATATTTATTTATTTATTTATTTGTTTGTTTATTTGTTTATTTATTTGTTTTTATTTTTATTTGGTTGTTTATATTTGTGTTTATACTCCCCCCGTAAATATAAAACTTCACGCGCTAGCAGCCAGTACATTAGCGCTATAGACTCTAAACCCTATAAACAGAGACAATATATTTATTTATTTATTTATTTATTTATTTGTTTGTTTGTTTATTTGTTTATTTATTTGTTTTTATTTTTATTTGGTTGTTTATATTTATGTTTATACTCCCCACGCTAGCTAGCAGCCAGTACATTAGCGCTATAGACTCTAAACCCTATAAAAAGAAACAATATATATTTATTTATATTTATATTTATTTATTTATATTTATATTATATACTAACACTCAAACCCTAAACCCTCCCCCCCCAAACCCCAAACCCCAAACCCTCTCCCCTCTCCCTCTCCCCCTCCCCTC
>NW_024013235.1:0-720 GCF_000499745.2 Eimeria mitis | reverse complement strand
GGTGTCTCTGGTGCTGTTGCTGCTGCTCCTGCTGCTGCTCCACTGGCAACAGCAGCTCTGACGGAAGTGCAGCAGCCCACAAGTTTAAATCCTGCAGCAAAACGTTACAGCACAACGCAGGTACAGCAAACGCCGCTGACCCGAGAAGCACTACCCCGCAAGCCTTCACCAGCAGAAGCTGCAGCAGCAGTTGCAGCAGCAGCAGCAACGACCAAACTGGAAAGGAACAGCAGCAGCAACGGGGCCTTCTGAGATAAACGCCTCCCTCACATCTCTTACCTCAACGAAGCGGAGCCCTTCAGACAAGCATTCTTCGCTCGTGTTGCCATCAGCTTCGTAGCTGTTGCTGTTGCTGCTGCTGCTGCCAAGTGCGTCTTCTTCGGCTGCCGATGCAGCAGCACGCAGCACCAGCTGCAGCAACCCCGTTCCTAAAGCGTCTGCAAGCCTCTTCTGTGGGCCTGATCCCCATGGGCCCCCGAAAAAACAACTGGCCGTTTGTTCGTCTTGCTTTTGCTTCTTCTGCTGCGCCTCCTCCAGCAGGCGCCTGGGAAGGCTTCTGCAGTGCAGACACAGCAGCAGCAACAGCAGGAGCAGCACAAACACCAGCAGCAGGGGGATCAATGAACGCGAGATTGCCTGGAGCTCAGGCTCAAAGCCGGTTGTCAGGTGACATATATGAGATGTCTGCAAGGCACAGCCAGCAGCAGGTGCTGCTGCGCG
>NW_024013233.1:0-720 GCF_000499745.2 Eimeria mitis | reverse complement strand
AACAAACACGCCATTGACGATGCAACCGCAGTGCAGCAACACGCTCAGCTGTAAGCAGCAACTGCAGCAGCTGCAGCACCAGCAGCAGCTTATGAAAAGCAGCAGCAGCAAAAGACAGAGCGCAGTACTGGATATCAGCAGCATCAACAGCAGCAGCAGCAGCAACGGCGGTTGCTGTAGCAGCCAGCAGCAAGGCAAACGCGGCGCGTTGCAGGTTATGTTTACCTAGATACGTGGGCACCCCCATGGCCATCGAAGACTGCAAATATGCACAAGTCCGCATGCTGCACTGTCTGGCCAGAGGAAGCGACGGGCCCCGCGGCAAAGGGGCCCCCAGGGGCCTCCGTCCCGGAAGGGGCCCCCCGGACCTGGGAAGCGGGGGAAAAGCCTGCAGCAGCAGCTGCCGTCGGAGCAGCAGCAGCAGCACCAACAACGCCAGCAGCAGCAGCAGCACCTGCCGTCTCGGCTGTATCAGTTTCGCTGGCCGTAGACGTGCCCCGACGTCTCAGCGTGAACTGGCGTCGCACAGCCCTCCCAACTCTATTTGTCTTTTTGCTGCTGGGTGTTGCTGCAGCGTCACCTTCTGCGGGCTCCGCTGCCTCCATGTCGGCCCCATCGCCCCCATCTTCTGCTGCTCCTCCTGCTGCTGAGGCAGCAGCAGCTGAGGAAGACAGACCCACCACGTCATCCTTTTGCATTTCCACTTCCGCCGGCAGGAAG
>NW_024013232.1:0-720 GCF_000499745.2 Eimeria mitis | reverse complement strand
TATATATATATATATAACTTCTTTATAAACGCATGCATGCATGCATGCATGCATGCATGCATGCATGCGCTTGTGTGTCTCGTGTGTGTGTTTGTTGGGGTGTATGTACACCACTGCGGGGCTGCATGCAAAATGGAGGGAGCTGCACATACACCCCAGAAAGAAAAGAGAAAAAACAAGAAGAAAGGGAGAAAAAGAAAAATAAATAAATAAATAAATAAACAAATAAAAATAAATAAATAAATATAAAGTTTATGCATGCATGCAGATGAATGTTTCGTTTTCTTATTGGCATTCGTTTAACAATGTGGTAGGCTTGGGGCTTGCTGCTGCAGCTGCTGCTGCTGCAGCTGCTGCTGCTGCAGCTGCTGCTGCTGCAGCTGCTGCTGCTGCAGCTGCTGCTCCTGCAGCAGCAGCAGCAGCTGCTGTTGCTGCTGCTGCAGCTGCTGTTGCAGTAGCTGGTGCTGCAGCAGCTGGTGCTGCAGCAGCAGCTGCTGCTTTGAGGGCTGGTGGTGTCCTCAGTGCATGCATGCATGCGCTGCTGCTGCATGCATGCATGCATGCATGCTGCTGCTGCTGCTGCTGCTGCAGCAGCAGCAAATATAAATGGGTTTTCTTATTGTTGAATTTGTTTTAATTTTTACCTGGTTATACACCTGAATAAGGTGTACATGCATGCATGCATGCATGCATGCATGCATATATATATATATATATATA
>NW_024013229.1:0-721 GCF_000499745.2 Eimeria mitis | reverse complement strand
GCAGCAGCAGCAGCAGCAGCAGCAGCAGCAGATTCAGAGGGACCTGAAGGGATATAACCTACGCCGTCACTGCTGCAGCAATATAAACAACCACAAACACCCTCCTCCTCCTGCTCTTGCTGCTGCTGCTGCTGCTGCTGCTGTTGCTGCGGCTGTTGCTGCTGCTGTTGCTGCAGGTCGAGCAGCAACACAAGGACCTGATCTAGGTAGGGGAGTATTTGTTTTGCTCTTTGTGTATTTTTATTTATTTTATTTTTTTTGTTTTTATTTTTTTTGTTGTTTTTATCTTCTTCTTTGAGCCCATCTACAAGAGAAGCTAGTAGTGCTGCTGCAGCAAGCAGCGCCTCAGACTGCCGCAGCAGCAGCAGCAATTGCTGCTGCTGCTGCTGCTGCTGCTGCTGCTGCTGCAGCGATGGTGCGGAGCTCATGTGGCCTGCAGCAACGTGGGGTGTACAGGCAGCTCGCTTCGCCTGCTGCAGCAGCAGCAGCAGCAGCTCCCCCAGCAGCAAAGGAGGCAGCGAGGCCCCCACTGCAGCAACAGTATATAATATTGTGTCTATAAGAGCAGCAGAACCATCAGCAGCAGCTAGCTGAACGGGAATATGTATAAACGCAGACAGTGCTGCTGCTGCTCCTCCTGTACCTGTACCTGCTGCTGCTGCTCTTGCTGCTCTTGCTGATCCTGTATCTCCTGCTGCTGCTGCTGCTGCTGCTGCTGCTG
>NW_024013228.1:0-721 GCF_000499745.2 Eimeria mitis | reverse complement strand
ATTCGCTCGCGTTTCTCCCGATCACCCATTTGTTCAGAAACGTCTTCTCGGTGAACTCCTGAAAATAGAAAGCGAAACAAAAAAAAATATAATATATAGATGCATGCATGCATGCATATCTTGCATTCGTGCAAACAGAAAGAGAGAAAAAAAAAAGAAAAAGAAAAAATACAAAAAAAAGGGAAACAGATGCACGAAACAGAACGATAAACAGCAGCCGCTCCACTCTACCTTTCTCCTATTGCTGCTGCTGCGTATATAGAATAAAAAAGAAAAAAAATTTATATATGTGTGTATGTATGTGTTTTACATAATATCCATGCATTTAATATAATAAATACGAAGAAAAAAGAGAAGAAAAAGAGAAAAAAAGAGCAGTATAGGGCCGTACATGTTCAGGTTGCTGGGGTGTATAGGCACCTTCGTGAAACCACTCGCGCAGCAGCTGATGCGTTTTCAGTATACAGAACTTCGAGCCATCCTCTGCCAGTACTCGGTTGAGAGAATAAGAAAGTTTATTTTTATTTTTATTTTTATATTTATTTTTATATTTATTTTTAAAAATTAAACTGAAAAATAACGAGTATATTTCCAGTGGTCGCCAGAGCAGCTCTCGTCCTAGCGCGCCCATTTCAACGAGGCGATCTCTCCCTATAAGATAATAAGGAATGTTATATATTAATAAAAACTGCAGAAAAGGAATAAACTGGCCGTTATCTCT
>NW_024013227.1:0-721 GCF_000499745.2 Eimeria mitis | reverse complement strand
TAGAGCAGCAGCAGCACCGCCCTGCTGCAGCTGCTCAGCAATCCACGAGGCCTGTAGCGGTGCTGCAGCAAACCCTGCTGCTGTTGCTGTTGCTGTTGCTGTTGCTGCTGCTGCTCTTTCTGTTGCACCTGATCCT
Organism: Eimeria mitis; assembly: GCF_000499745.2. Lineage (NCBI taxonomy): Eukaryota > Apicomplexa > Conoidasida > Eucoccidiorida > Eimeriidae > Eimeria > Eimeria mitis. Next base: position 585 of record NW_024013227.1, on the reverse strand, counting down.
GCCGATGCAACTGCTGCTCCTCCTGCCGCCGCTGCAGCTCCTGCTGCAGCTCCTGCTGCAGCTCCTGCTGCTGCTGCTGCTGCTGCTGCAGCTGCTGCTGCAGCTCCTGCTGCTGCTGCTGCTCCTGCTGCTGCTGCTGCTCCTGCTGCAGCTCCTGCTGCTGCTGCTGCTGCTGCTGCTGCAGGCGCTGCAGGTCCCTGTCTAGCAGCCGCAGCAGGTGGTGTCCGCCGGCGAACTGAAATGGCTGTGTCTCCGCGAGGTGTCTCCACAGCTGTCTCTCTTCTGTCTCTACTGTCTGCTGCAGCCCCAACAAAGACAATGCATGCGCTTGCTGCTGCTCCCTGCTGCAGCACAAACTCCTCCTGCTGCTGCTGCTGCTTGGGTTTGTGTCTCCGCCAGTCGAGGCTTTGCGCAGCCGCTTTGGCGAGCCAATCGATTTCTTGCTGCAGACATATTGCTGCTGCAGCCCCAGGCATCTGAGCCCCCCCTTGCTGCTGCTGCTGCTGCTGCTGCTGCTGCTGCTGCAGAGTGAGCTGAATGCACAGCCGCAGCTGCTGGCGCCGCAAGGCCCAAATCTCAGCCGCT
>NW_024013226.1:0-721 GCF_000499745.2 Eimeria mitis | reverse complement strand
GCTGCTGCTGCTGCTGCTGCTGCTGCTGCTGCTGCTGCTGCTGCTGGAGCGGGGGCCCCGAGAAGAGCTGCTGCTGCTGCCCTCTGCAGCAGAATTCGAAGGCGTGTCTGCTGCTGCATGCACACAGCAGCAAACGCAGCAGCAGCAGCAACAAATGCAGCTGCAGCAGCAGCAGCAACAAATGCAGCAGCAGCAACGCAAAAGCAGTAGCAGCAGCAGCACCAGTCGCAGCAGCAGCACCATATGAAAGCGCAGCAGCAACAGCAACACCAACCACAGCGCACCAGCAGCATCAGCAACAACAGCTGCAGCAGCAGCAGCAGCAGGACAATAGCAACAACAACAGCAGCACCAACAGCAGCAGCAGCAACAACAGCAGCAACAGCAGCAGCAGCAGCAACAACCGCAGCCGCAGCAACAACAACAGCAGCAGCAACAGCAGCAGCAACAGCAGCAAACTGAATCTTACACAGCGCATCATCTGTGTTGTGTTCTGTTAGTTCTCTCCCTCTATTGCTGCTGCTGCTGCTGCTGCTGCTGCTGCTGCTGCTGCTGCTGCTTTCTGCATGTATACAGTCATAGACAGAAGCATCAATAAGAAGCTCTGTATTCGTGCTGCTGCTGCTGCTGCTGCTGCTGCTGCTGTAGTCCTCTGCTGCAGCAGCAACAGCAGCAAGTGCTGCTGCAGACAACAACCCCCCATCAGCTAGCTGCAGCACCT
>NW_024013225.1:0-721 GCF_000499745.2 Eimeria mitis | reverse complement strand
ATATATATATATATAACTTTTATTATTATCTTTTTTTTTGGGGTGTATATACAAAGAAAGGAGAAAGAAGAAAAAGAAGAAGGGAAAGAAAGAATAATATTAATATTATTAAATAAAAAAAGAAAAAAAAAATAAAAAAAATAATTTTTTGTTTTTTTTTTCTTTTTTGTTATTATATTCCTTCTTTTAGTTTTCTTGACGATACTCTTTCTATGCTGCATGCATCCAGCATTCTTTAACAGGTATGCATGCATGCATGCATGCATGCATGCATGCATGCATGCATGCGTGTTTCTCTGGATGCATGCATGCATGCATGCATGCATGCGAAGACGTCTGCAGCGAATGCATGCATGCATGCATGCATGTAAGGAGATGCAGTTCTATCTTGCATGCATTGCATAAGCTGCATGCATGCATGCATGCATGCACTGGATGCACATGCATGCATGCATGCACTGGGTGAACATGCGTGCATGCACTGGATGCATGCATGCATGCACTGGATGGATGCATGCATGCACTGGATGCATGCATGCGCTGGATGCATGCATGCGCTGGATGCATGCATGCATGCATGCATGCAAGCGGGCGCAGCAGTGAATGGCAAGTGTATGGAGATGAAAATATATTAGCTGCAGCATTTGTTGCTGCTGCTGCTGCTGCTGCTGCTGCTGCTGCTGCTGCTGCTGCATGCATACACAACGAATATATTTTGTTT
>NW_024013224.1:0-722 GCF_000499745.2 Eimeria mitis | reverse complement strand
CTACCGCCGAACACCCAACTGCTGCAACTGTATGTCGAGTGGTGTGCTGTACCCCTTCGCCCCTGTATTGACACAGCGAACGACGGCACCCAGGCTGCACGAACATTGCGGGCCTAAACATTGCATCTTTCGTCCAATACCTTTAACCCGCGGATTCTACTAGGGCGCACTATCTACAATGGTGTCTTCGGTGGTTATCACCAAGCAGTGAGCGATGCGCTCTAGCCTAAGTTCGTGCACAATAATGACTTGTCCCTTGGGTTGACAAACGGCTATAAGCGTACCGAGTCACAGGCATGTCGGAGCGAAGCAAGGCCTTTCCCACGCCTGAAGGTTTTGGTGCCTATCCAAAACGCGTTTGCTTCTAGCAGTGGGAACGACATAACTAAACCCTGAGACAACCTGCAAATACGGAAGACCGCAGACGGCGAAAGTCAAAGTGCGCGCTGCGAAGTGGCACCCAGAAATCCATGAATCACAACACATTGTGCCACCTGACCGTTCAACAGGAGGCGACGCAGAATGGTGATTCTTGGAATCCTACGTACATATCATTGGTTACATAGACAAAGCTTTTAGTGCCCCCCAACACATTGACTGCCAACTAACAAGTACGGCGTCCACAACTACACAGTCAATGCTCACGTCGACAGCCCCCACTAACTATAGTGCACCCAAAATACGTTGCCCCTCATGTCTTGCTTCATCTGCTGCGACACATC
>NW_024013223.1:0-722 GCF_000499745.2 Eimeria mitis | reverse complement strand
ATAGCTGGAGTAACCTAGCCAAACCAGGAACATCCCCCCTGAACGAACGGTTCGGCTTTCTTCTGTAGTATCCAATAGCTATGCAATGAGTTAGTGGTTCCGCGTTTTTCTGTGCAAGCACCAATATTATTTCGCCTGCTACAAACACGAAGCAGCTCTCACTTCGAGCCAGCAGCAGCATTTGGCTTTGCGAATCCCGATTCCTTCTGCACCCAGTAGCTGCATAATGAGACACGGGTTCCGCATTCATTCGTACGAACGCCGTGAGGACTTAGTACGCCGTTCATGTTGACCGTGACGTCAGGAGCGGCGTACCCTTCGGTGTTCATGTTTAACAGCTAGAATCATACATAATACTTCTGACAGTTTCACACAAATCACCCGCGCAATTGCTTCTGCCTCGTACCGCGTACTGCTCTACACATGCTGCGCCACCAACTCACTGAGGCCCTTTGTAACTTTACGTGTCTGGCAACACATATCAGCGCGGCAAAATAACCCGCCCTATTAGTTACTAAGGCAGAGAACGGTTGAAGTAGAGACAGCCTCCACATCTCCTCTAGCCGTAACTACGAACATCTGCGCAAATCCGCATGCATATGCACGCTTGCACAAATATAGCAGTGGCGCTGACTGCGCCGAGAAACTGCGGTCGCTGCTGCGGCCATACTTCCTGTGCAAAGCAACGCACGGTCGCAACGTCAGATACGGCATTTCCATAC
>NW_024013222.1:0-722 GCF_000499745.2 Eimeria mitis | reverse complement strand
CATGCAGGAGGCCCTCAAGCCCCTCGTACACTGCATAGACCTCAGGTAGTTTATATACTGTCTCCTTTCTCCTCTCAACTGTCTCCTTTTGTCTCCTCCTGCTGCTGTTTTTCTCTCCTTCTCTGTTCTTTGTGTACTCTATCGTGTCTCCTTTTCTTTTGCTTTGTCTCTTTCTCCTTTTGTCTCCTTTCTCGTTTTGTATCCTTATAGGGTTCGTTGGTTGTTAGTTTATACACTGTCTCCTTTCTCCTTTCTGCTGTCTCCTTTTGTCTCCTCCTGCTGCTGTCTTTGTCTCTCTTTCTCTCTTCTTTATATACTCTCGCGTGTCTCCTTTTCTTTTCTTTTGTCTCCTTTTCTCTTCTTTTGTCTCCTTATACGCCGCCTGTCTCCTTTCGTTTCCTTATTTTTTCTGCTGTCTCCTTTTGTGTCTCTCTTTGTCTCCTTCTGTATCCTTCTCTCTCCTGTCTCCTCTTTGTCTTCTTCTCTGTCTAGCTATCTTCTCTATCTTCTCTCCTTTTGTCTCCTTTCTCTCTATATTTTCTCTTTTTGTCTCCTTCTCCTTTATCTTTTATCCTTTTGTCTCCTTTTTCTCTATCTTCTCTCTTTTTGTCTCCTTTTTCTCTATCTTCTCTCTTTTTGTCTCCTTTTTCTCTATCTTTTCTCTTTCTGTCTCCTTCTCCTTTATCTTTTCTCTTTCTGTCTCCTTCTCCTTTATCTTTTCT
>NW_024013221.1:0-722 GCF_000499745.2 Eimeria mitis | reverse complement strand
CTTGTATTTTGCTTCCCGCGTTGGTTTCCTCAGGGAGTATGCACTAAGAGGCAAATCCACGTGTTCTGTGTGGTTGTGCATTCGTTCGCGTTTGCGGTTGTCGAGTAGTAGGCATGGATGTGCATGTGCATGTATGTTAGTTCATGGGGTTGCAGCGTGAGGCGAAGTAGGGCTACGTTTTGCTCGACCAGTGCTCTTCGGGACTGGGGCGTAGTGACGCGTGGTGTTGTGCCACTACGGTATGCGTGCATGAGGCAGAGTATGACACTGGAGACGATTTGATGTATGTAGTTGTTGCGCTACGAACGGGAACATCGGAGGGCGGGCCGGAGGTGGCGAAGCAACCACCGCGAATTGTGTGGCCGAATATGGTGATTGCACAAACGAAACGCGGAGCACGCTGATCATTGTATAGCTACTGTGTAGCCCAAAAGGAAGCAGAACTCGGGGCGGAGGCGGTTGTGTCCCGTTTGACGATATGCGCCAAGCTGCCTCGTCTTCGGCGTGGGTGCAGTTGATGAATGCGTACGTTATTTGTTCGTCCTGTGTGGCTCACGCCAAGATGTGCATTGCACTTCGGCGTAGTAGGTAGATGGGAGCGCGGAGTACGTCCTTAGGCTGCACGCACCAAATGTTTTCCGTGCGTCTCAAAAATTTTCGAGACGCAGATGCACTACGAGAAGTAGCAGTATCGGACTTTCATGTGTGAGCACTGCGGGATT
>NW_024013220.1:0-722 GCF_000499745.2 Eimeria mitis | reverse complement strand
GCAAAAAGCGGTTGCATCGTCCTCGTGGGTTTCGCAGGAAGGCTCGCCCAACGCATCTGGTCGTTCGGCCGTCTTCCAGTTGTCGCGGGGTTGACCCGGAGGAAGATAGAAGTGCACTTATGAACAAGAGTTAGCTGATGGCTTGTCGAGGAAAGGGTGAACCATAGGCGTGCAGCGGGGAGTGCAGAGCTGGCTCTTTGTGTTGGTTGGTCGATGTTATTGGCCATTATAGGTCGCGGGAAGCGCCGGCGACTGCATCTATTGGCTGCTGGGTTCGTGAATGCTGATCCGGTGTTGGCTAAAGTTTTCCCGGACAACAGCGCCGCATGGATGGCGCCTATCGTTTCACACTATAGACCGTGCGTTAGTGGGAATGGACTGAGGCAGTTGTATGGGGCAATTGACAACTAGTTCTGCTGAGTATGTGCAAGTGGCGTGACTCCCGAGAGCTGCGTCTGTGTTTAGCACGGTTAACGGGCGTCTCTTTAGTGTTGGCTGTGTCGATTGGACTTGGTGTTCGCGACTACATTGGTCAAACTATGAGCAGCAGGATATGGAACGTTGCTCCATGGTTCGCTGGTCAGCTGGGCTTGCTCGACACCCGGTGGTCTGTCTTGTGGGAAGCTGTTTATGTTTGCAACACGTGTGATAAGCTGCTGTTGGCGGATGGCTTGCTGCGTTGTGCACAAATCATAGAAGGGTTTGAGCTGTTGGGGCGCACC
>NW_024013219.1:0-722 GCF_000499745.2 Eimeria mitis | reverse complement strand
TCAGTGAAAGGACACAAGCGCATCCAGAGACGTTACGAGCAGTCCACAAACAGTTTTGCAGGTTCGCACGGTTTGGCCCGTCGCGGCCTAACGTGCTATCAATATTCACAAGTGTAGGCGACACGGCGTCAATCCGGCATTCCAAAATTTCACGGGGGCATGCTTCCTCGGTTTGTTTCGCTTCCGACAGGGCGTTCTGAAGCTGCAATGACCACGCCCCGGCTTTCCCGACCCGACAGCAGTGCAAGCACAGACTCAAGTGTCCCGTTTGCAATAGCCATTGACTACGGTAGGATGCAGCTAGCCGACGGAATTGAGGTAAGTCATTTCTCTGTGTGAATATCCACGTGCTTACTGCCACTCGTCTGCACACTCCCAAAGTTGCGACACCTTCCCGGGAATCTCGCATTTACCCATAGCTTCCCGTGAAGCATGCACATGCAGCGCAACTACGACAAGCGCGTGCGTTTCGCAATATTCAGAACAGCGCACTCTAAGGATCCATGAAACGGTAACACCCAAAGCAAAACGTTGTTTGAACGCGGCCTGTCGAGGTAGAGCTAGCAAACTGGATAACATGCTTCCACGTGGAACTGCGGCGTCCCACATTGTGACGAAGGGGACATAGTTACACCAAAAAGAAAATGGGGATACTCCGCGGTCTACAGGAGCATGCCTCACGGTAGGCTACTCAAACGTTGCCCTTATTACTAGCCATCTAG
>NW_024013218.1:0-722 GCF_000499745.2 Eimeria mitis | reverse complement strand
TTTATGGAGACCATGTTACATGTCAATACCATCCATGTAAAAAAACTCACAAACCCTAAAACACAAACCACAAACCCTAAACCCTAAACCCTAAATCCTTGAAATTTTAAGAATTCAAAAAAAGAGAAAAAAATACATCTCCAAACACTCTCTATAGTTGCACCATGTTACCCACAAGCCCTAAACCCTAAACCCTAAACCCTAATAAACCCTAATAACCCCCAATAAACCCCAATAAACCTCAATAAACCCTAAACCCTAATAAACCCTAATACACCCTAACCCCTACAAAAAACCCAAATAAACCCTCCTAAACCCTCCAAAACCCTACTAAACCCTAAACCCTCATAAACCCTCGTAAACCCTAAACCCTCATAAACCCTTACAGAAGAGCGTGGCGGACTGTTCTCCTTTTTCGGCGAATTGTTTGTAAAAGTCTCTTTTTGGTTGCCAGTATATAAAAGCTAAATGAAGAAAAGCAGCAAAAAAACAAAGAAAAACTTGTAAACCCCAAACGGTGAGGGTTAGGCGGTTTGTTAGTTTCTCTACACGAGATACCTTGCGAGGAGAACTGCCGCTGTTCTGAAACACACACAAACACAAACCCTAAACCCTCGTAAACCCTCAAACACACTCACACACTATAAACCCTAGAGAAAAAAGGGTTTAAAAAAAAAAGAAAACTTTCTATCAATCCATATAATACCACAAAAAAAAAAAAA
>NW_024013217.1:0-723 GCF_000499745.2 Eimeria mitis | reverse complement strand
ATGCAGGCGCAAAGCGAACGAAAGTAAAGCCAAACACCAATTGCAGGATACAGCTCCTGGTTGCATGAGGCGCTCTACTCCAATTGCGTCTTGTTTGGAAGCCAGCGAGACTCAGAAATGTGCAAGACGAAGACGATATACTACTCACGTGGAACCAGGTGATGGGTTCTGCTCCTGGCAAACCGGCAAGATAGGTTGAGCTGTGTTGCATTACGAGTAGGCGTGATTTGTGAATGTTTCACGTGTATCCATTCTGCTCATATTGTGAAGGACACTAGAAACGCACGGCTCCGCAAAGGCTAGCTCAAATGAAAACAAGTGAAGGATTCACGAATGACGCCTACTCGTAGTGCAAAACGGCCAACTCACCCTGTCAAGCCCGGAACCCCTGCGTCCGCTACAGGATTCACTGTTTTTGTTTGAATTCGCTATCTTCAAGAAGAGTTACAGGCAACGCGTGTATTGTCCAAACACCTCTGTGGTAACTCAGCAATTTGTGTTGGTCGAGCAGCCCGCCGCTGCATGGCCTTCAATATTAACGCTCACTTCCAAACCACTAGCAGCCTACGTAATCAGACTGTCTTTCAATCCAACTAACAATTTGGCACCAACTGCCTAATAGTGTCTGCTGCTGGTTACTACGTTTCCAGTACCTCGCAGTCTGCCACGCCAATTCACCCTGGTTACTCGACAGTCAACGGCGGCCGTGTAAGTGCATATCGA
>NW_024013216.1:0-723 GCF_000499745.2 Eimeria mitis | reverse complement strand
GTTCGCTGCGCTCGACGCCTCTCTTCAGTTGCCTGCACCTTTCTCCCTGGCACTTGTGGTGGCCAAAGGAGTCGCTAATTGCGGAGCAACGCTGTGCCTTTCGGGTGTCTGTACAGCTGCTTCACGTCTCGTTGTCAGATTGTCACTTGTTCCGTGAAGAAGATCTTGTGGCACAGAAACTGCTAAGTGCGTATGAGGTGTACGCCTACCTCGCTCGCTGCTCCAGCGGCGAGCAGCTGACAACAAAACTCCGCAGCTGTCTGCAGTACGCCAAGGAAATGCGGGAGAGCTGCGGCCTCCCCCGGACACTAAACCCTTTGATGCAGGCCGCTGCTGCTGCCGTTGCGGTGTACAGACGGGACAATCCGCCACCGGTGCAGCAGGCTCTGCTGCAACAGAAGTTGCAGCAGATGCAGCAGCTTCCCCACCAGGTACAGGAGCTAGCCGGGTGGCTGTGCAGGTTGAAGGCAGAGCATCCACAGGTGCGTCCTCGTAGCAGCAGCAGCAGCAGGGACAGCGAGAGCAGCAACAGCAATAGCAGCAGCAACAGCACAGCATTAATATTGTTGATGCTCACTTTCCTAGCCTTTGTCTCCCTGTCGGTATGTGGGCGGGAACGGCGATCTGCTTGTGAGGGTTTTCTGTCATCCGTGCCCTCCCAGTGGCAGAAGAAAGCGATAGAAACGTTTCTCTTTCTCGAGTCATGAAAAACAAAACAAAAAC
>NW_024013214.1:0-723 GCF_000499745.2 Eimeria mitis | reverse complement strand
TCTAGGCATGCCCCTTTGGGTTCTTTTGGGGGCCTCCTTTCTACAAGTAGAAAAAAAATGGAGATTTGTATTAGCCGGGGTAATTTATTTATTTTTTTTTCTTTTTATTTTATTTATTTTTATTTAGTTTTGGTGTTTTTATCTATTTTTTTGTGTTTTTATGTCTTGTTTATATATGTGCCCCTTTGGGTTCTTTTGGGGGCCTCCTTTCTACAAGTAGAAAAAAAATGGAGATTTGTATTAGCTGGGGTAATTTATATTACTTTATTTGTTTTTATTTGTTTTTATTTCCTTTTATTTTATTTATTTTTGTTGTTTTTATATTTTTTTATCTATATTTGCGTTTATGGGGTCCTTCTAGCAACCTCCTTTCTACAAGTAGAAAAAAAATGGAGATTTGTATTAGCTGGGGTAATTTATATTACTTTATTCATTTTTATTTTATTCATTTTTATTTATTTTTATTTATTTTTATTTAGTTTTATTTATTTTTGGTGTTTATACATCTGTATTTGTGTTTATGGTGTCCTTCTAGGGGCCTCCTTTCTTTAAGTAGAAAAAAAATGGAGATTTGTATTAGCTGGTTTAATTTATTACTTTTTATTTATTTTTATTTCTTTTTATTTTTTATTTTTATTTATTTTTTGCTTATATATGGTGTTGAAATAAAATGGAGGTTTAGGGTTTAGGGTTTAGGGTTTAGGGTTTAGGGTTTAGGGTTTA
>NW_024013213.1:0-723 GCF_000499745.2 Eimeria mitis | reverse complement strand
CTGCTGCTGTAGCAACAACAACAGCAGCAGCAGCAGAAGCAAAAAAGGCAGAGTCAAGCGAAATCTAGCAGCAAACAACGTAGTAGTAGCGACCAACAAGGGAAGCAAGTGCGGCAGCAGTAGTGGCTGCAGCAACAGCAGCAGCCCATATCGCAGCAGCAGCAACAGCAATAGCAGCAGTAAGTGCTGCTGCTGCAACACGGACAGCAGCAGCAGCGGCAGCAGCAACAGTAGCAGTCTAGGTTCTAGATGTTGCCACAACGAAGGCTGCGGCGATGCCGCCTGCACTGCACGCCCGCACTTCTCCTCTTAACTCTTTAGGATTTAGGGTTTAGTGTTTATGGCTCACGGTTTAGGGTTTAGGGTGTTGGTTGGGCCTGTCAGGTGGAGCTTGCAAGAGGTAAGGGACATCGAAGGAAGGGTTTAGGGTTTAGGGTTTGTTCGGTTGTAAGCTGATAGACACCCGAACTAAGTTAAATTAGCGGGAGTAGAAGCAGCAGCAGCAACAACATAAGGAGCAACAATAGCAGCAACAGCAGCAGCAGCAGCAGCAGAGCACGAAACGAACCCCTACCCGCCGTCGCTCCCTCCATGCTGCTGTCGATGCTGCCGCGACGACTTTCAGTGTCCCTCTTGTTTTTGTTTCTCTGCAATATATTTCTGGTTAGGTTTACATTTCTTAACCTCAATAAATAAGGGTCATTTCAGCAGCAACAGCAGCAG
>NW_024013212.1:0-723 GCF_000499745.2 Eimeria mitis | reverse complement strand
TTTTTTTTCTTTCTGTCTCCTCTCTCTTTCTCTCTCTCTATATTTTCTCTATCTTTTATCTGTCTCCTTTTTCTCTTTGTTTTTTTTCTGTCTCTTTATATTTTTTTTATCTTTCTCTCTGTCTCCTTTTTCTCTCTCTTTCTCTGTCTCCTATCTCTCTATCTTTTCTCTGTCTTTCTATCTGTCTCCTTTCTCTCTCTCTTCTTTATCTTTCTTTCTGTCTCCTCTCTATCTTTTCCTTATTTTTCTCTCTGTCTCCTTTTTCTCTCTATTTCTCTGTCCCCTATCTCTCTCTATCATTCTCTCTGTCTCCTTTCTCTCTCTCTATCCTTCTCTCTCTCTATCATTTCTCTATCTTTCTCTCTGTCTCCTTTGTCTCTTTCTTTCTCTTTCTATCTATCGTTTCTCTATCTTTCTCTCTGTCTCCTTTGTCTCTTTCTTTCTCTTTCTCTGTCTCCTCTGCAGGCTTAGCTGAGATAGGGGCCCGTCTAGCTAACAACGTCTATCAGTGCCTACACCAAAGCATGCGGGGGGCCCCCCAGGGGGCCCCTCAGGGGGCCCCTGGCCTTGGGGGCCCCTGGCCGTGGGGGCCCCCGGGGGGGGCCCCTTGGGGGTCCCCATGGGGGCCCCCTGGGGGGACCCCTGGACAGGGGGGCCCCCATGGGGTGGGGGCCCCGGGGGGGGCCCCTGCAGGGGCCCCGGTTGCTGTGGGGGCCCGCCAAG
>NW_024013211.1:0-723 GCF_000499745.2 Eimeria mitis | reverse complement strand
GTAAGGCCCCACCCATAAACCGTGGCAGCTGAAGAGCCGAGCTCAGTATTGTGGCCCCACCCATCGCATAGAATACGCATCCCCCCGCCGTGTTGTAGTTTTATCCACTTCAGGATTCCTTCGTCGACTACCAGCTACAGCTCACAACGTCAACAGCCGCGGCGCGCTGTGCCCTGCATCAGACCATCCCCTGTATGGGCTCCATACAATCTTAGGGGTGAGGTATATCAGTACGGATAGAGCAAGAGGTTTCCTCGCCACGGAAACCAACATGCCTAGCATCTGAAGGCACGTAAAGAGTAAGGGGAAACGACGGCGCCGTACCGTGGGGCGAAAGTTACGACAAGGGCGCATTCGCTACTCCAATGCATGCCCTCACCCAAGGAAATTTACACGTGCGTACAGTCACATACGTTTGCGACTTACTGGTGCGAAAAACACGGCTTCAAGCATACGCGATGCAAGCGTGTAAAGTGAAATACTCAGGCAGCGAACGTTAAGCAACCCAAAGACTGCGCATACTTGTTGCGTCCCGTGGTTACCCGTAGTCCAGGCACGAGCGTCTTAGCAACCCGCTTGGCGGAGCTTGTTTCTCGCGGACGCAGATCTTCAGCCCGTTGTTTCAAAGCGCCAGTGTGCAGGATCACTGTCTAATTTTGCTCAAGTAGTCACGCGAGGCGAACTAGGCGGTTGAGCATGATTTCGCAAGAACTCATAAACACA
>NW_024013210.1:0-723 GCF_000499745.2 Eimeria mitis | reverse complement strand
TTGAGCAGAGGCCGCTAGCTGCATGAGCATTGCTGTGAAAAGTACTGTTTCGATAGTACGTGCATGCTAGTTCGTTCGGCAAGCTTCAACTCGCATCTTGGCATACCTATTGCACACTGCAAAATAAGCCGAAGAATGAAACAATGACACTATGCGACAGGCCCTCAAGACAAACGGGGAAAAGAAGTTTGTGTGATTTGTTTGTTCCTCTGGAAACATACACAAACATGCAGCTAGAACGCTTGTTAAGGCGCGTAATAGGCTTAATAAACGCAACGGTTGTGCCAATACGTGAATGGCGCGTCGCTAATAGCGCCTGGTCGCAACTGTGCATTAGAGAGTGCGATATATTTTTGCTTATACCTCTGGAGTCATGCACCTTGCTGCGCTAACTCTGGCAAACTACGAGTAACACCTGCAATGCAAGCTAGTGCTCTTCACGGATGGGCGATTTGGTTTCAATGAAAACACTGCGAAGCGACTTCTTCCGGACGTTGGTTGTTTGTTCTCGTTCTGCGTCCCAGCGCAGCGTGGTTCGCCCCGTGCAATGCGATATGAACACTTTGCGTGCGGAGGTGGAGGTGTTGATGCCGGCGGAACAGACACCGAAGTGCATGAGAAAGCAAAGCATATGGAGGCGCACACTAAGCCGCAGTTGACCGGCGTTGAGAGACTAGCGTTGGTCAACATACTTATGTGCAGCTGGAGAAGCACGCGATAGGA
>NW_024013208.1:0-723 GCF_000499745.2 Eimeria mitis | reverse complement strand
TGTGAGGCTGGTGCCGGTTGACAAAAAAATGTTCTGTTCGCTACTGCAACACAGGGTATTTGCTCCGGCGTAAAGATTGTTGGGCGCTGCAACGCTTAGCGCTAAGGACAGCAGAGGAGCGATTGGACGGCGTGCAGCGTCTTTCCTCTCCGCCCGAGCCAGCGTCTGGGTAGAAGTGTGGCACGCCCGTCTGGGTAGCGTCGGTTGTTGTGCAGTCCGGCGGATCTGCTTGTTGTGTTTCGGCATTGGCGCCAGTGCGGAAGGCGAGGCGGTGTTGCTTGCCGTTGCTTGTTTGCGTGTTCGCTTCGGGGAGGATCTTGACATCCGCACCGCCAGCGCTTGGCGCCAAAACGTTAGCGGATGTTTGGGAGGCTGATCCCGGTAGAAAAGATGGTCTCTGTTTTGCTGGTGCAACACAGGGTATTTGTTTCCGCGTAAGCATTGGGCACTGCGACGTCAAGCAGTAATATCAGCAAAGTAGCCACTGGACGGCGTGCAACGCTTTTCGCCTCCACGCGAGCCTGCATTTGGGTAGCACAATGGCATGTCCGTCTGGGTAGCGTCGGTTGCTGGATATTTTGACTGATCTGTTTGTTTTGTTAGGGAATTGGTGCCTGTGCAGGGAGTGAGGGGGTGTTGTTTGCCGTTGCTTGTAGTCGCGGTAGGGCAATGGTCTCCGCGAGGTCATTGTTTGGCGCCACAACGTGAGCGGATGTTTGGGAG
>NW_024013207.1:0-723 GCF_000499745.2 Eimeria mitis | reverse complement strand
GTGTTTGGATACGGATGCCGCCTCATTCGTTTCAAAGGTGGACGCACAATGCAGCGAAGAGTGCAAGGTGTAAATGTAGCTTGTAGTGGATTATACACAACTGGTTAGCTAGGCACTAGGCGAGCAACTGTTGAAACAGGCGTTTCCCAGATAGTAAATTTCAGTTAGGCGCTGCAGTCTGACGACCTGATAACGCATGCCAAAGAAACGAGAAAGAACGCGGGGCTGCAGAAGCGAAGGGGATTTTCTGCCGACGAAACGGTGAAAAACGAGCGTAACAACGACGGAACTGCAGCACAGTTAGAGGACCGCTGCACACTCACCAGCTGCCGGATACGTATTTCAAAAGTGTAGCTAGGCAGTGCATGCGCATTGTTCACTTCCAGCATGATGGGTCAAGCGAATACCGCGATCCGCTCTGCACATGCTTGTTCCTCAGCTGCTACAGTTATATCCATCATCTGAAGCTACAACGTTGGAGCCGGCCAGCTAATATGGAAAAACGCCGATGTAAAAGAAAGCCTCAATCGACGACGCCCACAAACGAAAATTCCGGAACTGCTTTTGTTGGCGTAGCACAACATGCGCTATCGTCTGCGTAGACCTCCGCGCACAATTTGTTAAGCAGCAATTGCTGTACACTGGTACAGAAAAATCCATCCAGCACCGAGACAAAACATTTGCAAACGCTCATGGCAGCACGGCCGAAAAGCCGGTAGGCGT
>NW_024013205.1:0-724 GCF_000499745.2 Eimeria mitis | reverse complement strand
ACACGTCCTCCTGCCAATAGGAGTTTGTGGTATATTTGGAGGCGAGCCAAAGCCGTCGCTGGCATGGAGAGGGCTTTGGCAATGCAATTGGGCGGTGTGTCTGGACAGCACGTACGACGGTCATACCCAGCCAACGATACGGAAGCGAGATATGTTCAGCAACTAGAACAGTCTGTGCGCAGTTAGCGGCAGGCGTAGCAAATTTAGCTTCTCGGCACGATCGTGAATAGTGTTGCACTTCAGCTCGTATGCAAACAATGATGCATTGATCTATGTGTTGGGCGCGTATGTGGGACGCTGGAGTGTGAGAAGAAGCAGGAACGCGCTGCGCGTTGATCATGGTCTTCTTTAATTTGCACTTTGGCTGGGCATGTTGATTGCGCAACAAAACCTGGTATGATACATGTTTTCAGTGAATTGCTGAAATATTATATCTGCAGCGCCGTGCGTAGGAGAAACAGGCAGCGCCTGCGCGGTGAGTTGTACCAGAGGGCTGAGGAGCAACGGTGATCAGTTCGGTTATCGACTATGGTAGTTGTTTACCGGAGAACCGGAGGATCGAGGGATACGCTGTGGCGGGAGTCGCGGTCAGCAAGGATTGTGTATGCCTGTGCGTTGCCTGCAAAAATGATGCTGGAATCTGCTGTGTATGAAGATGTTTCTCACTTGGCAAGACTGGCGAAGCCGTTTTGTGTTCGGAGTCGGTGCAATTCATCCATGCGCT
>NW_024013204.1:0-724 GCF_000499745.2 Eimeria mitis | reverse complement strand
CCAGGAGAGTCGTCGACAGCCTTTAAGGTTCCACTTTAATGCAACAGCAATCAATCATTTGAACCCTGGATAGTTGGCTCCGAACCCTCAACGTGCGGGCCAGTCAAGCGACCGCTGCTGCCAATGCTTAATACAAACCCAGAACCTGAGTTGCTTCATGTTTTATGGCCCGCCCTTAGGAAGTACGTTTCGTGTCGCGGAAGCGGAATCGTTCGTAGGGAATCGTCAGTGCCCAGATGACTTTCAATGCTTGCACGCTGACGCTTGATGATGCTCATGTGCCTGCGGGCAATGAAACACGCAATAGCTGGTTCGTTGCAACTGGCCGTTGTTAGCCTGCGCCTTCTGTTTCTTCATATCGTTGATTGCGTAGCTTGTCCAGGTGTGGATGCGCCCGGGGCTTGCATATGTGTAGGAGTATGAGATTTGTCCCTGCATGCTGCGTCAAAGCAGCAGCCGCCTGGACCCATCATATTGAGCCATCTATGCTCTAGCTGGGCTAACTCTGCAAGCTGTATGATGGAGCAGTTTTGTAGGTAGTTCGCTGGATTTTTGCAGTCACACTACAGCGCAGCAGAGATGACGGTTGTGCCAGTACGTGAATAGCGCGTCGCAAAGGTGCCTGGGCCGCACTGTGCATTAGCGAGTGCGCCATTCACTTTTGCAGGTGTCTCAGCCCAGCACCTTGCAGCGTTAATTATAGCCTTCTCTGATACCGGCAGTG
>NW_024013203.1:0-724 GCF_000499745.2 Eimeria mitis | reverse complement strand
CAAGGCCGGGATGTCATGCGTGGAAGGCACCGGCCTACGCACAGTGTATTTGGTTTGCATCACAATACACGTGTTTGGTCGTCGCGTCGCAAGTGTCTCCAAAACCAGTGGTTGCAAATTGTGTTGCATGTTCTCTCGAGTTCTTTTTGCCCTCGATATATGTGGAAAACTGCTCCAGCCAGCGATACGTACAAGGACGCTTGCAGGCATGAGACGGTGGATCTGAAGATAATGGATTTTTTGGTTGATCTCGATAAGCTTTGAAACGTGCCATACGTACTTACGTTGCTGGGAGGGGAAGAGTATGTGGCAAATGTTGTTGTGTTTTTAGATGTCAGGGGGTGACGTGGAATCAGCTACGTCGCCGGGGTTTGCATGCTGAATATGAAATCCCTCTAAAATTGTTTCCTTTGCCGGTGCAGGCGCAGGAGCGCTCATGGCAGTGCGACATGAGTGTCGTCCATGATTGCATGATTAATAGCGACGCTTCATTGCTTCGGTTGCTTTGTATGTGTGGCATCCCAGCGTGGCGTTTCCGGTGCGTGCCCAATCTGCTGTGCCGGCGTTCGGTGAATGGCGCCGAGAGGCTTGAGGCCAGCGTTCCCCGTGTGCAGGGTGGCCGGAAGGAAGGCGCGTCATTCTGCCGTGTACAGATATGCAACGCTAGGCTGACTGGCAATCGCGCAAGCCCGTTGCTCGTGCCATCACTTTATACCTGTTGCGG
>NW_024013201.1:0-725 GCF_000499745.2 Eimeria mitis | reverse complement strand
ATATAACGCGACTTCAGTGCGCCATTAGGGGTGTGCAAATAGCGGCCAGTGGTATGAGGACATTCTAGACACGGAACGAAGTCGTAATTTTTGGGGTGGACCTCGAGTACTGTGTGCATGTTGCATTTGTTGAGGGTAAAAGCTACTTGTAATGCGCCTAATACGTCAGTGGACGTACATGCTATAAAATGCAACGGTGGTGTGGGGTGTGGCGGCAACAAATCCACCATTTGCAGATGGAGGTCGTGTGTTGCGTGGGCTGGCGGTGGCAATTCAGTAGGGAGTCAACGCCCTTGGCTGCGAATGTTTGGTCGAGTGCGTCAGCGCTTACAAAGCCAGTGTTGCCCGTGCAACTCTTACAGGTGCTTGTTAGTATTTGAAAGGTAAATGGAAGGAATTTGACAAACACAAAAAACGTGTGTGAACAATGACAACTGGCTCACGCGAGTGCGGATTCATGCACTGAGAATATTTCATGTATTGCTGTAACTAATGCGTCCGGAGCGTAGGGAAGGAAACGCCTGTACCGTTGCCAACTGGCCTGGCGCAACAACGGGAACATCATCAGCAGGATACAAATAACGATGGAAAATCTGTTAGAGTTGTGCCTCATCAGGACATCTACGCGATTGCACCGCACACTCTGTGTGTATTTTTCACGAGAAACGTTATCGCACTGGCAAGTGTTTCTGACTACGCGGTTTCGTGTTTGCGAAATATTATGT
>NW_024013200.1:0-725 GCF_000499745.2 Eimeria mitis | reverse complement strand
ATCGAAAACCCTGTGAAACGCATGCAGATTCAAGCAACTTTACGCCTCACAATAAAGAATTACAAAGGAGTGCGCTGTCATCAGCAAAATGGTCTCTCGGTGCCCTTGTCGGTGTGCGGTTCCTCACGAAAGTGCGTGTGCACCACAATGCACAGCTCACCTGCCTTACCGCACTGCGAGCCACAGCACACACGTAGAATAACAGCTCAGAACAGATGTATGATGTCCCACAGTTGCCGCTCCCATTGCTGACTGCTGACCTCTGCACATCCCCAAAGCTGTCAATTACACTGTGCGCCTACTTTCTGGGCCAAACCGCGCGCGGATGCAACGGAAGAACAAATGCTGCCTCTATTGACAGGCGCCTGAGCTGTATGCACCTCCGATATAAGCAGCCCCCACGCCAACTTGTCCTCTGCTAAGGGGTAAGTATACGGTTCACGATCCTCGCCGCATTGCACCGAAGACGCAACCGCCTTCCCATCGCCCTGGATACTGCTTGTAGGTGATACAAAGCCGTCATCCAGGAGAGACAGGGCCTGCCTGCTTACCGATAATACAGCTCCTCGCAACTTGCCCTGCTGCACCTAGCATGCTTGAAGACCCAACTATGCTAAATTGCCGCCTTGGCAACATCCTATATCCAAGCTCAAGTAAGCCAAGCACAGCAGTCCTCCAAATCCTACAGTGACACGGGCCTCGCTATCCGCTCCCGCTCGTCTCCG
>NW_024013198.1:0-725 GCF_000499745.2 Eimeria mitis | reverse complement strand
AAGAAATGGCGCGCACAACCCGTAACCGCTGCTACCGCCTGTTGTGATCTAGGGTTACTTTATGTAGTGACGTGGGCTTCATTATTTTCCCAAACCGCAATTCTCATGTCTCTGTCACTCCTCTCTTCGTGTACCACCTACACCAGCCTTTCTCTGTAAAGTGCAATGCATTAGGCAGTAGTCTTGGTCGTGGCTGTCTCTCACGTACTAGGGGGCTCGGGGTGTCTGCCTTGCTGAATATAATTTTGTTGAGGTTGCTTGTGGTCCCAGAATAGTGGCGGCACCCTGCATTGACTAAAGCGCATGTACCTACGGCCTTAGACGCCGTGCCGAAAGTCGGCGCCCACACTCATTGCGATGCTTCTGCGAGTTTGTCGGCACTGCAGAAACGGATGGGATCTGTAGTTGCAGCGCGTGGGTTCTATGACACGCGGGGGAGTTAAGGAGACGGGCATAGCGGTCTTGTTCCAGTTGCTTGCGCGCGAAAGCATTGTGGCAGCTATTTCTCTGCTTCGCGTACCTAATGCGCTATTGTACGCAAGTATGAAGTGCACGATGTCTTCAATAACGGCGTTTTGCTGAGGTGCGCGTTGCGTCCCATAATATGCGCGGACGAGAACAGTGCATGTGCGTCTAGTTGGGTGCCTTGGCGTTCGACTCTGCATCGCCTGGATGCAGGTGTGGTAGGCAAGCATTTGCAGGTGTGTTTGTGTGGGTTGGCAGTT
>NW_024013196.1:0-725 GCF_000499745.2 Eimeria mitis | reverse complement strand
ATCGACTGAGTTCTGCGTTGGAAATATATAAGCAAGGACGACGCCCGGCACTTGAGGAAGTAATTGAGCTCAAGAGGGCCATTACTACCCACACGTACAACCATAGCCAACTGGCGAACCCCCTGTGGAGAGTCTGGATTCAGGATGACGAAGAATTCTCTTCTTCTTGTAGAGATGTCCGAGTTTCTTCCGAGCAGACGTCGGACGGTCAAAGGGAGCCCGAACAGCCATGATCCTCACATGTATGCGGTAGACTGTGGTATCTAGGATGTTCCTCTTTTTATGCAGGGGCCCTGAGCTTTTCTTCTGAATTCCTAGCGCCGTGAGTTCAGGACTACCGGAAAGAGGCGAAACTGTGTCTATGCGCGCGATTCCCTTTGTGTATCCGGCTTATCTGCGACTCGTGGTGGTGTTCTCCGAACTTGGTGCTGGGTCAAAGCGAGCCTTCGGCCTTCAGGCATTGTTACCCCTTGATGACATGTTACCCACAAGCTGCAAACCGTTTATCCTCACTTCAGCGGCCAGACTGGCGCGTGGCTGCAGTTGTGTGATAGCTCAGGCAGCAGCGGACAGAAAAACGCATTTGCCTGCATCTCCTCACTTTGTCGTTGCTTCCTTGCTATTCCGGGCTGGGACGCATCTCTAATCGCCTTGCAGGAGACGGGAACAGTGGCAACAGATCGTTATAACCGATTATGAAGCTGTATGTGAGCTGTCTTGGTAGT
>NW_024013195.1:0-725 GCF_000499745.2 Eimeria mitis | reverse complement strand
GCTGGTTTCTAAGCACGAGAGCGGGAGACGAGCGTCACTCTTATAAGAGGTCCAGCTGCATAGGTAGGTGAGTTCGCTGCCCTTTTTTGTATCGTTGATAATGGAGGCTCTGTGTACAAGTGAGAACTCGCTGTCAGATGCCTGACAACTTTTGAAGCACCTGCCTATATGTTGTTTAGGGTATATAATCTCTGCGTTTGTGGACTTTGCTTGGGTGCTTCGGCGAGGCAGAACTTCAGTGGTTGCAGCACGCGCGGGCACATACACGTGTTCGCCTATTTGCGTGTTGTTAGGGACTGTGTCTGTCCGTGAGGGTCGCGACAATTCATTACTTGCTCTCAACTGCATCGGCGTGCAACGCCTGTTAGCGAGCCCTCGAGAGAGAGTTGAGGCTCGAAGGTGATCAACGTGTGGAAGCATGTGTGCCGGTTTTTGCTTGCTTTGTGATCCGATGCCAACGACGGCGTCTTAGCGTCATGCGTATTTCAGGGGACAGCTCTTGTTTGCATTGCATGTCAAGCGACCACGGTGCAGCAGAGTTGAAACATCGTCCGGGCTGCACTTGCACAGGCGGAAAGTATTTGCATGACGCTCCCAACATGAAGAAAGTGGAGCATTCGCCTTGGCAAACACCTGCACTACACCAGAAAGTGTACCACTGGGTCCTTGAAGCTTTTGTGTTGTCGCCAGCAGATACAGAGTAACAGCAACTGGAATTGATGTGC
>NW_024013194.1:0-726 GCF_000499745.2 Eimeria mitis | reverse complement strand
AAGTTGGACACGTCACTTAAGGTCATAATCCGGCAGATGGATTACTGCATTGTTCCTCTTCCAACGCTCTCCGAGGCAAAAGTGATGGGTCAAACGCTGACCGCTGCTTTCCTAGTTTTACGGATCCCCCACCACTCACCCAAAATACGCTTCCCGAATATACCTCCGATGACATTTCGTAGCTCCTGGCACCATTATGTTACGCATGGGTACGACAGCACGACACAAATTTCATAAGCTCTTACAGATGGGACTATCACTACACCTCAGAAAAGCATGCAAGAACGTTGGCCGCTATTCGGTCGAGTTGAACGTGATCTCTTCAGTGAAATGGTTGTCCAAGAACGTTTGCCGCTATTGGGTCGAGTTGCACGTGATCTCTTCAGTGAAATGGTTGTCCTAATTTTGCTCGTTGCGAATAGCTGGTCACTTCGCTAGTTGCTTCACAATGCTCATGACCTCCAGAGTCACAGCTGAAGCTTTAAGCACACGGAAGCGGCGTGCGCGAAGGTGCAGCTTATTGAGGTGCCCTGCCTGGTATCGGTGGGTAAATAAGTCGTTAGGCGGAAATATATGCACACACCGTTTCCGCACGAAGCGCTGAACCTGCTCTCGATAAGGCGACACGAGCGACTCGATCAAAAATGAAGTCGGCCACGACCATTCCCCGGGTATTTGCAGTTAAACTTCTTCAAGCAAGTTGTCAATGCAGGCGGTTAAATTTCG
>NW_024013193.1:0-726 GCF_000499745.2 Eimeria mitis | reverse complement strand
AAACACAACATTATATATATATATATATATTTATATATTTATATGTATATATATATATATATATATATATGTATACAGGTATTAAGAGATAAAAAACAAAAAAAAACAGGTAAATAAGCAACGAAAATGAAGGGGCCTTTCTCCCCCCACAGAAACGTGGCTTGTGCACATTGCTACTATCCTTGAATGGTTTTAGCTAGCTGTAGCTAGCTACAGCTAGCTGCAGCTAGCTGCAGCTAGCTGCATCTGTGTGGGCTCCTGTGTGCTGGGGGCAGGGGTTGGGGGGTGTGAGCTACGGTAAAAAAGGAGAAAGTTTTCGGTTTATTTATTTAAAAAAAAATAAATAAAGTAAAATTAAATTAAAATTAAGTACAATAAACAAAAAATAAAAAAGAAAGAGATACCTGAACAGCTTACGTAGACAGAAGATACACTCATTTATTTTATTTCATTTCTCTTTATTTTATCTATTTTTATTTATTTATTTACTATTTATTTATTTTAACAAACAAAGTTAAAGACGAATATGCTGCTCCATCAGCAAAACAAAATACAGAAACAGCTGCCTATACACCCCAACTACAAAAAAAAAAATAAATATTTTGAATTAGACATTTTAAATACATACAGAACAAACAAACACTGTGCACTTAGCATTCGCATATATAATATATATATATATATATATATATATATATATATATATATATATATATATATATATAT
>NW_024013192.1:0-726 GCF_000499745.2 Eimeria mitis | reverse complement strand
TTGGATATTTGCGTTTAGGGAATGCATATGGATATTACTTTTAGTAACAACGGCTTGGAATACGTTTCAGCACTAACGTGTAGAAGCCCTGCTGGCACTAAGTTTATGCATGGGCATTAGGCTATAGATAGGCAAGCTCATGAATTTGCTCCGATTCCCGTTTCCACTACGGCGAGAACCGTCGGTCGTTATGTTCCGTGGACCAGCCAGCGCCGTCTTTGCTCAAGTGCCTAACGATGCTCCAACAGGCGCATCTAATGTTGCAAATTGCTTTGTGATGGGCGTAGCTGCTACACCACACCGCACACCGGCATATTCGCAGAGTCGAGAAGTGCGTATCGTCTTGCTTGTTTGGCTATTGCGCCCGAGTCTTGCTGTGTTCGTGCATTTAGGTGCATCCGTGCGCCCTCTAGTCCTGGGAACTTGTATACCTGTATGCCTGAGCCTGGCGCAATATAGAGCAGGTGCACAGGTCGGCGTTACTGCCGACTTTGTCTCTATCCGCTAGGTTCAACTGCACAAGTCGCCATTTTCGTGCATGATTGAGCCCGGGGTAGCTTGTGCGTCCCACGTGACTCGGAAACTGTCCACTCTCCGCGTTGTCGATGTTGCATATATTGCTTAGGCCGACGATGCGCGAGGTCATCTCGGCACCCCGTAGTTTATCAGGCAGCAGATAATGTCATTACCAGTGAATAAGCCAGTACCCGCTAGTAGATGCATGTG
>NW_024013191.1:0-726 GCF_000499745.2 Eimeria mitis | reverse complement strand
GATATGCTACGTATGAGTGCTGTCGCTTTGATTTGCTCATAAAGCAGATGGAAGCTGCACGTAGCGAAGAGAAGTGTAGCATTTCCATACCTGAATGTTTCCAGCCCGGTCTTAAGAGCATCCCCCACAATTGTACTGTAGTCTGGAGTTTCTTTATATGAGAAACTGACATGGAAGACCTTCTTCTGCACACCCGAACGATGAACGAAACGACAAAACAGCTTTCTTATGTTCAGGTTGAATACATGCCTAATTCCCGTCGGTTCCACAGTTTAAACATGCCGGTGATGCTGCTACAGCAGTACCCGCAACGAAATCATGCAAACCGGCATTTTCTATAGTTCATGTGCTCACAAGTTGTTCGGTTATCAATGCCTTGCACGTCGGTTCATCCGCTGTAGATTCGGTTACAACTTTTTTCTGCAAGGCATCGAGAACATCGGCATCCCTTGTTACATCGTTGGTTTTAACTGTAATTTTTCCATTACGGGCCAACCTGACCGTCAAGTAGGCCTCTGCAGAAGACAAAGGCGGACAGGAAAATCACTGTGCAATGAAACGATCTGCGTCTGACTCAGCTGAGTTGACTGCTTGACAGCAAACAAGATGGAAGAAGACAAAAGGAATATGAGAATTATCAGCGGCAATAGGCTTACCTTCTTTCACTTCTGCTGCCTCAAATTTGTACTTCGTTTCGCCGGCCGCGACGGACTGGAGCCCAAAGAG
>NW_024013189.1:0-727 GCF_000499745.2 Eimeria mitis | reverse complement strand
TACACCCTTGCGATTCGTGAAAACAAAACTCTTGTCGTTAACGTCTGATGGTTGCGTGCCTTTCTAAGGATATACGACAAATCGTGAGACGCCATCATGAGGTGTTCCGTTGTTTTGTGAATTCCGGGCTAGTTAAATGTAAGTTTGTGGTGCCTGTTTAGACAAACTAATGGTTAGAGCATGTAAAAAATGCCTCAAAACTCAGCATTTTTGTCTGCAACTCTGTCATGTTTTCAACCGAGCGAATGCGCATTTATACTCAGCTTAATCAGCCGTATGTGAACGTCAATATCAAAGGAGCAATGTTCGCCTTTAACGTTATGGCCACAGCATAGTTTTGGAAGAATCTTATCTTCTACGATACCACAGACAGAAACCAGGTACACTCTAGGAATGCGCATGCAATACTGCCAGTGCGCGAGCACTAGGAAACAAAGGAATTTGCTTGTTACGTGGATTTTTGCAGCCTGTTCCATACTATATTCTCATCTGTTGTATTCAGCCGCTAAACAAGTACTCAGTCCACAGTGCTTTTCACGTGCAGTGCCACTGAAACCTGGCACATATTAAAAGCCTAACTCAACGCATACTAAGTCAGTGCGCCGCGTCGAAATGGCAGTGCTTCCAGGAAAGGCATTGATGTCGTTACGACATTTCGAAAAAGGGGAGCTACTCCACTACTGTTCTGGTTGTACGCATATTCAGGCAAAGATCAAGCGCATACCAC
>NW_024013188.1:0-728 GCF_000499745.2 Eimeria mitis | reverse complement strand
CGGAGGCTCAGTATGCAGTGTTGTGGAGGAGGACAGTGCCAGCAGCAGCAGCAGAAATTCATCATCTGATGGTCCTAGCGGCGTCACATCTGAAGCCAGCGCCACTGCCGGTGTGAGCAGCAAGCGTACACAAGGAGGCACAGCTGCCACCAGCAGCCAGCGTGCCCTTGCAAGCTCTTCAGATACCAGTAGGTCCAAGTTGAACCCTGCTTGCGAGGGCAGCACGAAGAAATCTGCAGCGGAGAGTCCTAGAGTTGACCCAGCAGCGGCGGCACTAATGCAGGAGTTGGAGCAGATGCGCCTGAAGGCTTCAGCTGCGCGGGAGAAAGAGCTCCAGAGACAGGCAGAAGCAGCAGCGGAAGCAGCTCGGGCGGCAGCTCTAGCGGAGCAAGCTGCAGCGGAGGCAGCTGCGAAAGTGGCTAAAGAGGCGCAGCAGCTGGATGTGAGCCGTTTCAACACAGCCGAAGAGCTTGCGAAGGCCGTAGATGCGGCAGGTCAGTATCTGTTAATATGAAGTACATACTTCTGCTTATTTTCTTGATCTCTGCATCAGTACACGTACTAATTGTCAGCTATTTCTTCTGCTTATTCGTCATTTTCGTGGAAAGCATTTGCCGCATGCGCTCTAGCCAGTCGTTCAGGGGTATTGCCTCATCTCCAGCCTGCGGACAGCCACTGCTTGTGCATTTTGTTTTTGCGGCTGCAGTGGTGAAGGAGAAGCTGCGGCA
>NW_024013187.1:0-728 GCF_000499745.2 Eimeria mitis | reverse complement strand
GTATTCCCAGAGGCTGGACGCCCTGATTGCGCCATAATTATTCGTAAATGCAACACATTTCCTGCCCACAACTATCTCTGGCTAATATGTCATATAACATCCCTGGCCTCTCCTGCACTGCCCCAGCAACCAAACCCTCTTAATAAATCCCAGGCGTTTCATCGCACCCAAAGTAGACGCGGACAACAACTTCGTAGTTGACAGGGGAAGTAGCCTACCCTCGCCATTCACGAAAGCCGTGGCTTCCCGTTCACCTGACCAAGCGCCCGAAGTGCCAGGTGTTCTGGGTGGGGTTTTACTCCCAGTATTAGTAGTTGACGGCTGCTGGAGCGACGCTGATTGCCCGAATGAACTCAACTGTTGAGCCTTCGCAGGTTCTGCAGGTGGGCCAAAACCCGCTGGGCTAGAAGCATTTGGAACGAGCTGGCCGCTGTAGTTATCTCGCCCACCACGCACTACAATGCGAGGTGGTCCCTGCGCCCTTCCCAACTCGCCTGTTTGATTAGAGGCATTACCATTTGACTCCCACATATGTCGCGGACCCGCTGGGCCATCAGCACTGTGCCACATGTCCCTTGCATGATCCACATCAGGCTGCTCCAGCAAGCGTTGGACACGCGCTACGCTTGCCTTCAGATTCCGGCGACGCCTGTGCGCAAGACGGATGCAGTCGAGGTCGTTGAGGATTTCCATTAGCTGGTCGCGTGACCACTCCCTGGCGTCGAAAG
>NW_024013186.1:0-728 GCF_000499745.2 Eimeria mitis | reverse complement strand
TCCTACTACCAAATCAGCATTTCATGTCTGTCCCACAAGACGCCATTTTGGGGACTGGCTGGGTCTTCGTCTGCTTCCGCCCTGCAGCATTTGCTGCTGAGATGACGGAACAGCAAGGAGGCCAGGTACGGCGGTGCTGCTGCTGCTGTTGTCCCTGCTGGTACATAGATGAATGCGCTTGCGAGCATGCAAGAGCTCGTGCTGCAGCAGGAGCGTCTGTGCGGGCAGCAGCTAATGTACGATTGTTGCGTGCTTTCTTCCGGCTTGTGCTAAGGATGCCTGTGCTTATGCTGGTCTCTGTTTGCAGTGTGTCTTTGTGTGTCTCCATAAGTCCACTGTTTGCATTTGTCTCTTCCCTTGCGGTTGAAGGAGCTGCCTAGTATATGTTGCTGCTACCCCTGCTGCTGCTACTGCTGCCGCCGCTGCTGGTTGCGTGTGTCTTCTAAGGGTCCTCAATCACCCCCCGAGATGGGGCCGTACAGCGGCTGGTCAGAGCTCATAGACAGCCGCAGCAGGGCGACGGACTGCCAGTGTATGCACTGCGCTTACTTGCCACCTGAGGAGCGGAGCTCTGCGGAACTTTCCGGATCAGCAGCAGCAGCAGCAGCAGGAAGAGGAGGGGGTGCTGCTGGAGTAGGTGATGCGATGACAGCTGCTTCGGTGCTGAAGAAGGAAAAATGCCTCTTCTTCCATCTGCTGCAAGAAGACCACAAGACAGCACTGCCAGC
>NW_024013184.1:0-729 GCF_000499745.2 Eimeria mitis | reverse complement strand
TAAATGAACAGGTGGCGTGAGTGTGAAACTGCTGCACAAGTAATGCGGATGCCGCACCAGCCACGTCGAAACCCATGCTGACCCAAGACAATGACGCTCCTAGTTGGCAAAACGGCAACTTCAACAAGTGTCCAGCACCAACACCGCCTACAGAATAGTTCCACATCTGGCTATGGCCGCAGGCGCTTCTCCGTAAAAACTACTACACGCCCGTCACCGGCACTGGCATTGCTGGTTAAAGCCGACTTCCTGCTGTACGGCACTCCCGCAACGCCCCTATGCCAACTCACCTGCCACAACAGTGAGTAGCAGTCGGCGGATGCACCTGCGCTAATGGTAAATTAACCCAAATATTGTACTGCATCTAATTGGAACTGTGGCTACCGGCTGGAAAAAAAAAGCAAACCTGGGCAGCTGGTTCAAATCGACCGTAGTCTTTAACATTTTCAAACATCATTCGTCGCGTACTCACTAAAGCGCACTAGCCCTGCGAATTGGTCCTCGCAGCTAGCCTTAAACTCACAACAACTGGCGGATGCACTAGGCATCAGCGCTCTTACTGGCCAACGAATGCTGGCATGTATCAATCGAATCCCACCGTACCTCCTGGATACCCTCATATCGCCTAGCGCACGTTCGCCGCCGAGTACATGCTGTGTCTTCGACAAATGCAGAGGTGCTTTTTTTCGACCTATACTCAGCTGTCCATGCACATGACTACAACGATTT
>NW_024013183.1:0-729 GCF_000499745.2 Eimeria mitis | reverse complement strand
TGAATAGAATGGAGGAATTCTTTACAAGCGAGGGGCTGAGAAGAGACAAACGGTTCCCTGCGGCTCGCTGATGGTGGGGCCATCCATCCATGTAAGCCACGTGGGCTCTGAACGTGGCTAATGCAATTTGGCTCTAATCTGTTAGTCCATCCAAAAGGCAGTGAATCATTGTTTGTGTATTTGTATGCAGTATTTTTCATGCTCGTTGTATGTTTTCAATCACTCCAATGCTCTTCAATGCAATGTCCTAAAATTCCACCGCGCCGATCCACTGGAGCGCTCGGTGACGTCGCGGAATCCCTTCGGCGTCCTCCAAGCATCCTGAAAGAGTGCCAGTTAGTTTAATAGGAAATACGCTGTTGATGATTCAGGAGAAAATGAGCTGTTCTCATCCCTGAATGTCGAGCTTCATGTTGCCCGTCACACGGTGCGTAGTTGCCCTGGAATGATCCTGCTCTCTTCTGAAGTGGGAACGGTTTAATCCGTGGTGCTAACCTGCACCCGGATCATCCTATCTGTGCTTTTTGAGTAATTTTAGCTGTCTTACGGGCTCAGCAGTGGCCATGATTGCCCCGGAGGCACCGCTGCAATGCCCATGAGGACCCGTGCTGAGCCTCAGGTCGCTCAGCGTGTTCCTCCCGCCGCAAGAAGACTTTCACTTGGTGATATATACTTCATGGTGAAAGATTTGCAGCTTGAGGGGACCCCCCTTGTGTCGAGTCGTTCTCC
>NW_024013182.1:0-729 GCF_000499745.2 Eimeria mitis | reverse complement strand
TCGCTGTAAACACAGGTTCCAATACCCACCTTGTGTGGCAAGCTCCCGCAGAGACCTAGGGGTTCTCCCTGTTCATTCAAGTAATTCATCGCTTGCATCCCATTATTGGGCTGAAACAGAAGTTTCGGGTGCCACCATAATAGGCGACCAGTCGTCTGCGATCTAGCATGATCTAGTTCTCTGCTTGCAGATGAGAGGAGTGTGGAAATAAAACCAATGGAGCGCTACTGAGACACGAAAAGCGCGCAGGCACTACCAACTAATGAAAGGCACACGACTACTCTATGCCGAAGACCCGTAACAAATTATTGTGGCTCAACATCCCGCTATCGGCTAGTGTCCCCGCCCAATCCTTCCCATTCTTTGTTTGTGGTGTTTCTCTGCAGCATGTCCAGGGACCACTGGGCTATCGGCTACAATGCACAGTGAATGTACTTGACTCCACGTGTTCGTATTCACTCTCTAGTCACGTCCACGTCCAGCCCATCAAGCTCCTGTGTGCTAAAATATGCTATAATGCATTATTCTGCTCTTGTAGCGGCGTCATCGAGGTATTCCTATACGTTGCGCAGTAGGCAACGCCCTGAATCCTGCAGTAGCTAACACCCTGACTCCTACTAGGTAGAAATCTAGTAGCAAAATGGATTGTGCTGCGTTGTGCTGCGAAGTTAAATGTTCGGGGCGCGTAGTGGTGTGGGACAAACCGCACTCAAAATGTATGCTCATATT
>NW_024013181.1:0-729 GCF_000499745.2 Eimeria mitis | reverse complement strand
TAGGGTTTAGGGTTTAGAGCCCTCACCAAACCCCCCGTCTTGGCCACAAGCTTGGACTTGGCGCTGCTGAACTTCGTGGGGTCCCCGCTGCTGTTCGCTTCCTGAGCGCAACCCTAAACCCTAAACCCTAAACCCTAAACCCTAAACCCTAAACCCTGATCCCAGTGTTGTCCCAGTAGAACATCTATCTAGAATATTGTATACATATATATATAATCCTACCTCTTGATCGTTTTTTTTTTCTTGTTTATATTTTTCTTGTTTTTTTTTTTGTTCTATTTCTCTTTTTAGTTTATCAGCGCATGCAAGTATCGGCATCCCCGTACAGTGCAGCGCAAACGGCCACAAAACATTTCTCCCGCGGAGACGAAAATATCGAGCAACAAACTCAGCTCTACATAGAGTATAACCATGGCCTAGATGTAGTAATCCATTCATATAAGGATAAGGAAAAGTACAAAAAAACTTATTCTTTATAGAAAGGGTGGGGGGGGCCCCCCCACCAGGGGGCCCCCCACCAGGGGCCCCCCATGCTGTCTCAGCTGTTGATAGAACCGTCTCAGGGTACTTTAAACTCGATACATCTATATCATAAGGTTTTTCTCTTTGCCATAGTTTCTGTACTTCTTCTTCAATCTGTATCAGCTGATCGCGGCGCACAAAGCAACCTCCCCCCGCTGCTGCAGGGGCCCCGGGGGCCCCGGGGGCCCCAGGGGCCCCTGGTTTCCC
>NW_024013180.1:0-729 GCF_000499745.2 Eimeria mitis | reverse complement strand
TTCGACGACCAGACGCCGGGCATGCAACATGAAGCACAGAGCCCATTATTTCTTTGCGAAACACCGTATTTAGGCGGCGTTATGCTGGCAGTTTTTTTGGAGTGGACAACCGACGGACGGATGCCTTGTCCCGCCTTGCCCCTCTGACATTGGTGCCGTGATCGCCGTGTAGAATACAGCATCCTCAGCGTCGCGGAAGATCTGGAGTATATGGGGAGGCGTTTTGGCGCCCATCGAGACTGCCAGGTGTTTATGCATTTGCACCAGTTCATATTTGGCGCTTGGTTGGGTTGTTTGCGCCGTGGGTTGTGGGTGCGGATTGTACGGGTGAGAGGAGGACTTTTTCTGCCTTCAGATTTAGTATATGTGTGTGTGTGTGTGTGTGTGTGTGTGTGTGTGTGTGTGTGTGTGTGTGCGTGTGTGTGTAGTGGTCGTTGCTCGACATTCTGTCTACGTTTCTGGCCTTCTGGGTGGATCTTGCGTAAAGTCGGTTCTAGAATAGGTGCGATGGTGGCGAAACTGCAAATGTGTTCGCGGGGTAGCCTCTACAATTGCTGTGGAGTCTCGGATCAGGAGTTCTGTCAGCGGCAGTGTCCTCGAAACTAGTGTTGTAGGCAAGCAGACGCGTGACTCCGCTTGGTATCACGTTCCATGTGGCGCCACTGGGCACAGATTGTGAGTCCCATTGGCGCAGGTGCCTGGTGGAATCCTTGTTCATGACCCATTTGG
>NW_024013179.1:0-730 GCF_000499745.2 Eimeria mitis | reverse complement strand
AACACACCGCCGAAGCAAAACAAACTCTCGCTTCTTTGCACCATGTAACTCTGCTAAGGTGGATGCATACGTATACACAGCCACTTCGACCAGCAGTCACCATGAATTGTAGCAATACCGGACGCTTCCAAGGCCAGATGGGCTTGCAGCTAAAGGCATACCTTCTGGCGAAAACGGCTAGCGAACGTAATGACACAGAAGGTTTCGCCAACCCATGGCCTTCGGCGCGTGCACACCCACTGCACAGCCTCATTCTACTCACACGTCCAAGCAGTCTAGCTCTCCATAACATGGTGCACATACTTCTTTCGGTGAACGGAGCCGGTTTCATCCACTCCAACCGAAAAAACCGCAAGACTGACGCCAACTGCAAAATGGTGCAGCTGATTGCAAATTGCGTCCTGAGAACCAGCTTGCGGAATCTTCCTACTATGTTGGAATACAGTAACCAACTGCATTCCAACATAGTTGGAAGAGCCAGCGATCCGGTTGCCATCCTACGGCAATCGCAAACAAAAACTATTTACAGGTGCCCAGATCGCACCCAGTCCGAGACAGAACAACTTGCGGAATCCCGCCCAACCGGAAGTACTTCCCTGCACTGCGGGGTCCACTTTCCTTGTTGCTCTACCCAATAAAAACACAATGAGCTAGTGGCTCAGGATTTTTTCGTGTGATGGCCATGCGTATTTACACAGGTGTGGATGGTCGCTCCGTCGGCCATGGCCTC
>NW_024013178.1:0-730 GCF_000499745.2 Eimeria mitis | reverse complement strand
CCTGCACTCCTGCCTTGCATTTCTGCTTGTCGTGTTCTTGCAATTGGCCCGTTGCCCTGTCGAGCTCGGATCAGAAGTGGCACTCCGAATCAGTAGGGACGGTATCTTCAGAAGCTTTACATCTGTATAGATTGAACAGGAAGGTTCGAAGCAACCGACATTTTGCTTCTTTCTAAGTACTTCTTGTTACGGGTATGCTGTGGAACGCCTTCTTTTCAGAACCCTGAGGTGCAGTCCCGGAAGTACGCCTTCAAGTGCCACAGAATTAAAGGTGAGGTTTGATGGCTTTACAAGTAGGAGTAGTTGGGGACCTTTTCGCAAACAAGGGTTTTGTGAATCAGTTAGCATGGGTGCTACGAATGAGGCCCTAGAAACAGCTTATTTATCTGCAAACTGCTGTATGCTAATGCAAACGAAGTTTTTTCTGAATGGTTGTACCATGACGATGGCGAGCTCTCGTTACTTCCGCTTCGTCGCCGTCCCCAGTGGTATGAACTGACTTCCTCTCTACTTTGAGTGTGTCCTGCGTTATCTGCAGAAGCCGACGGCTCTGAGACCGCCTGCCCCGTGAACGCAATTGTCTTCCATCCTCGGTGAGAGCAGACACAAATTCTGCATGTGAAGCGGCAGGCTTGGTGTGCATTACATGAGTAACTCTCTCCCCCACGATAGTGCTACACTTCATGCAGACCACATTCTCCTATTGAGTAATGTCGGCCACTGCAGTGGC
>NW_024013176.1:0-730 GCF_000499745.2 Eimeria mitis | reverse complement strand
TTGTCTCGAGCATTGCACTTTTCTGCAGGTGCGCAATCCAGTTGGCTTGCGCTGTTTCAGTATTTTACTCGGGTTGCCTTCATACGCTGGAACAAGAACGTCGGCGTGCCTTGAAGGGCATCTTCCGTGCGGCACGCAGTCACGTCGTAGCGTGAGCTACAGTCATGCGTGTTTGTAGGTAGCCACGCCGAGCAGCGTCTGTTCTGCACTTGATGGAAGGGTGGACACTACGGTATAGAGGCGCACAGCCATTGTAGGAAAGCACCGCCTGTCGGTGAGAATTAGTGTGTGTGCCAGTAGAACGCGGAGCAGTGGCCAGGCATCAGGGCCCTTGCTTTAGTGTACCTCGTTGGCGGATTCGCAAAAACGCACTTCCATAGTCCTTCGTTCAGCTGGTGGGGAGGGCATTTTGTTGGGCAGTGTGCGTAGCTTATTCATTGCTGCTATTTTCGTTTGCTGTAGCGGTCCGAAGCACTAAAACGTGGGGTTTGGCGGTGTTTCCGATTGCGCACGTCAATAGGTTGCACATGCCTTGTTGCCCGGGTGCTGGCTGGTAGTCTGTTGATGCCGCGCAAGTCTCAAAGTCGTTCCGCTGCTAATTTGGTGCAGGTTGTAGGTTCCTGCTGCTTGCAAAACCTGATGTATGATGCTGCAGAGGACGAGTCTCTTGCTGCCCGTGGAAAAAGACTAGTTAGTCAGTGCAGAGCCGAACTGTGATCGGACAGAAGCG
>NW_024013175.1:0-730 GCF_000499745.2 Eimeria mitis | reverse complement strand
AAATGTGCCAGGGCAACTACCATGGGGCATGCTCGGAGGGACCGAATTGGAACGCTTCACAAGGATGGTGGACTTTGTCCACCATACCAGAGGTAAAGAGTTTGCATTTCGCCGCTGCTTGCGCACGACTCTGTACTGCGGCCGCATCGTCGGCAGCGGTCTGTCTACGCCTTGAGGACACGCCATGTGGGTTGACGAAAGCGTCATCATTTCGAAGCTTCAGTGGGGCAATGTACCCCTGTAACGTTCTGCAGCCATAGAAAAAAATTGCCGAATAGGCATGCACCCGTCTGCCAGTGCCGTATCTGATAAGTCAGACGGAACTCCATAACCTTTTACGGTAAACAAATCACGTTTCTACCTACCGTCCGTGCATTCGTCGGCCTACCGTTAAACTGCCCTTCCACGGCCGACCTAAAGGCAGCAGGCTACAGCACAAAACAGCACGCAGGGTAAACACTGTTCCTCCGAGTCAGATTAATCTGAGTATGCAGGTAATATAGCAACATAATTCGAGGAAAATGTATGGGTGCTTGCTGGACTGTCATAGCCTAGCTTCAGCCGAGGAGGTGTCTGGCCTAGACACATCTAAAATCGATGTCAGGACCTGTCCGAGCTCCCTCTCCCGAACATTTTCGAAACTCATCTGGTTCTGCCCTCCCCTAAAAACGCACCTCCTACAGAGTGGTATCCATTTGCATCTCTACGACATGAACGCACGTCTGTACGT
>NW_024013174.1:0-731 GCF_000499745.2 Eimeria mitis | reverse complement strand
AGCAGCAGCAGCAAGAGCCACTGCAGCAGGAGTTGCACCAGCAGCTGCATGAGCAACAACAGCAGCAGCAGCAACAGCAGCAGGAAGAAGGGCAGCAACCGAGCGCTGAGGTAGGAGGACCAGAGTCAACTGGTGCTGCTGCTCCTGCTGCAGTACCTGCTGCAGCTGCAGCACCTGCTGCTGCTCCTGCTGGTGAAGCAGCAACGACAGACGCCTTACATGTTTGAGCGAACTGCATAAGCTTGCTTGTACACTGCAGCAGCGGCAGCAGCTGCTGCTGCTGCTGCTGTTGCTTCGGCATTAGCTGCTGAAGTATATTTACAACTTAAAGTCCGTTTCAGTCTTTCAACAAATTCAAGGTGAAACAAACACAATGCAGCAGCAGCTACTGCTGCTGCAGCTGCTGCTGCTGTTGCAGATGCTGCAGCTTCTGCTCTTGGAGCTCCTGCTACGACTGCTGCAGCAGCCGTAAGCCCCAGGGGCTACAGTGCTGCCGTTGCTGTTGCTTCTTAAGTTGCTACTGCTTCTCCTTGCTGCCGCTGCTGCTGCTGCTGCTACTGTGGTGGGGCAGATAGGTGCAGCTATTGCTGCTGCTGTTGTTGCAGCACAGCAACAGCTGCAGTATTTTCTGCAGCAAAAGCACGCGCAAGAGCAGCGTGGAACCCCCGACCCCCACCAGCCGCCGCCCGTCCCCCTGCTGCAGCAGCTGCAGCAGCTGCAGCAGCGGCTCT
>NW_024013172.1:0-731 GCF_000499745.2 Eimeria mitis | reverse complement strand
AGCAACAGCAGCAGCAGCAGCAGCAGCAGCAGCAGCAGAGTTTGCCTGAAGGGCTGCAGTTTACTTCTCCCCCCTCCTGGCTGCAGCACAATGCATATCTCCCCCAGGTGCCCGCTTACTCTCACCTAACAGCACCAGTACCGGGGGCCCCCTTTCATCCTGGTTTTAGTTATGCAACAGAGTTTAAATATTATTATAATTATTATCCAACAGAAGAATATACAGGAGAGATAGATGGTGCTGATGCTGCAGCACAAGAGGAAGCTGTAGCCAGAGAGCAGCAACAAGCAGAGGCAAAGATAGCTGCAGCTGCAGCAGAAAAAAAAAAAGAAAAAGAAAAAGAAACAGAAACAGAAAAAGAAAAAAAAGAAAAAAATGAAATACAAATTAATACACTTAAACCCATCATTACCTCTAAAACACGTCTTGAGTCAGGCAAAGCCGTTCGCTTATAAACAAATAAAATAAAAATAAAATAAAATAAATAAATAAATATATAAATATATAAATATTTATTTATTTATTTATTTATACAAATATATGTATATGTGTGAGAGGAAGAAGTATGCGGTTATGCAGCAAACGGCTTATATGAAGTTTAGGCCGCTCTTTTATCTACCTTTATATAAATATACATTTATATATTATATATATAAATATACATTTATATAATATATATAAACATATATATATATATATATATATATATATATATATATATATATACATAT
>NW_024013171.1:0-731 GCF_000499745.2 Eimeria mitis | reverse complement strand
TGCTATTAGACGCCAGGCACCGCCGCTAAACGCACGGCAGTCCACTAAAAAACCAGAAGGGCTTAAGGGATCATGCCTTCCAAATACCACAACCCTTGTACTGACGCGGGTCATCTGCCCAACCCGGGCGCAAGACACACGTACTGAACAGTGAGCGTGTAGTGTAGTGGCGGGTAGGGGATGCATATCGTTAGGCGTATACTCGGCAACCGTGTTATGGACATTTGTCCTTCGGTGCAAACAACTTCTCCGCCTGTCTCTTCGCAAGTGTCCGCAGGCCCTTGCTCGGAACGCCTTACCCATAATGATGCCCCCAAGTAATGTAAGGACATGGCACGCTGGGACATGTGGCAGACGTTGCAGACTATTAACCCGCTGCATTTCTGCACTTCCTAAAGGTCCCCTAGCTCGGCGAAGGCTTACACTAAGGGTCACAAGGACTGCCAGCACACTGAGAATCATGCGCCGCGCAGCATCCCGTCACCGGCAACGCACATCCTGCGAACAAAATCCCAGATAAATCCTGCACAAAAATTTAAATGACATCTGCAAGCGCTCGAGTACGCCCGAACCCTTGGCGGCTGAACATACACTGGACCCCAAGTGCTTCACCGGCTTCCTATACGCATCATGCTCACACAAAAACATGCAAACGCTAAGTTCACAAAAAAGTGCTTCTTCAAATTCGACATGCGGGAGAGCCCAATCACCCTGATATTTGGGGAGAGTCA
>NW_024013170.1:0-731 GCF_000499745.2 Eimeria mitis | reverse complement strand
GCAAGCACAAGCTGAAATGCCGTCGACCGTCACCGTATCCCCGGACCTCGACAGAGAACAGCCGAAACGCGCCACCAAGGTGCACCCAGCAGTCTCCACGACTACAAGACACGCTGTGCATCGGCAGCGCACAGCCGTACACGCTTAGAGATAAACAGACGGCAGGCAATCAACAAAATGCACAGTCGTTCGCACAACGCCATCCACACCTCGACACTTCATGCACGTGCTGACATCCACGGTAGCCCCTTGCACGTATCCGAGGAAGGCTGAAGTCGGATGTTCACACACGGGCATTTCTGAGAATTAAGATGGCACACCCACAAGAAACTGACGTGCGTAGCCGAGCGTACATTCAGTATACTAGATCAGTACACAACCTTGAGGTGTCGGAATAGATGAAGGTCCCATCAGCGGGAACTCGATGTGCAGCACTCCACAGTTCGACCTAGCGTCTCGCGCACAAACATACAGACACAGCGGCGGTGCCGCTGTTGCGGCTTAGTTTCACCCAAGTCGCAGCGGTGCGCGATAGCGCCAATGCATCCCGTTGTTCGCCGAGAAACGTACGCACAGACGCCGTTAAGCTAACAGCTTCATGGCCAAAGCGCCGGTCAGAATGTCCAAGGAACGTCCAACGATCTCGGAGCGGGAAAGCAACAACGAAATGGAAGCATGTGGCTGTGCAGCAATTTTGTCGTTCGGGGTCTGCGGGGGTCCGCATAAAACGA
>NW_024013167.1:0-732 GCF_000499745.2 Eimeria mitis | reverse complement strand
TATATATATATATATATATATATATATAAATAAAAATAAATTTATATAAATAAATAAATAAAAATAAATTTATATAAATAAATAAATAAATAATATGAAGAAATAGAATAGACAAACGAGAGAAATATAAACAAACAAACAAAAATAAATAAAACAAATAAAACAAAATAAATAAATAAAATAAATAAAACAAAACAAAGAGAGACAATAAAAAACAAAACAAAAAAAAACAGAACAACGCAAAAAACAAATAAACAAACAAAACAAACAAAACAAACAAAACAAAAACAAAAACAAAAACAAAAAAAAAAAACAAAAAACAAAGAAAAAGAAACAAACCAATAAGCCTTCTATAGTTCATATCTCCTTTAAATATAAAAACAAAATAAATAAATAAATAAATAAATAAATATAACAGATAAAACAACAGAACAAAAAACAAATAAACAAAATAAACAAAACAAACAAAACTAAAACAAAAACAAAAACAAAAAAACAAAAACAAAAACAAAAAACAAAAAGAAAAAGAAACAAACCAATAAGCCTTCTATAGTTCAGATCTCCTTTAAAAAAAAAAAAAAAAGTAAATAAAAAAATAAATAAAACAGATAAAACAACAGAACAAAAACCAAAAAACCAACAAAAACAAAAACAAAACAAACAAAACAAAAACAAAAACAAAAAAACAAAAACAAAAAAGAAAAAGAAACAAACCAATAAGCCTTCTATAGT
>NW_024013166.1:0-732 GCF_000499745.2 Eimeria mitis | reverse complement strand
AGTTCGAGGACAATGTATGGGTGCTTGCTGGACTCTCAAAGTCTAGCTTCAACCGAGGACGTGTCTGGCCGAGACAGATCTAAAATCGATGTCAGGATCTGTCCGAGTTTCTCTCCCAAACAATCTGCAAATGCATTTGCATCTGCCCTTCCTGAAGAACGCACATCCTACAGCGTGGTATCCATTTGCATTTCTATGGCATACAGGCACGTCTGCACTAACTCCCGCATACCTGGTAACAGTCAGCGGCCAACGGTCGCCACATTGCCCGAGGTTGCTCTGCGCACAGTGCCTGCCCTTTATCTAACGCTAACCGCATAGGGGCTCACCAAAAGCTTCACGATATCGGACCGTCCAGCTCCTACAAGGGACACACCGCAGGTGTGCAAAGCCTTCTGCTTGCGCATGTATCCATTCGCCCTCGCGGTGCATTGCATACTTCCCTCAGCAAAAGACAGATTGCCAAACAAGGACACGGCGGACGAACTGTAGCATTATCACAGCGAAGCTAGGATTTAGCGTTAAGCCTGGCGACCAGCACATGAAAAGGCTCAAAATATATGAATTCCGCGCACGGTTTCAGTGCAGGCTGAATTTTCTCACGGAGGCGTCTGGAAGACTCCTGTGTACCAGCAAGGCACAACGTATACCACCGTTTTCCTGGCTTTGTCGGCCGCCTTTCATGGCGCTCAGAAGAACATCTCCAACGCGTCGGAGAGAGGCACGTGCTGT
>NW_024013165.1:0-732 GCF_000499745.2 Eimeria mitis | reverse complement strand
GCAGCAGCAGCAGCAGCAGCAGCAGCAGCAGCAGCAGCAGCAGCAGGAGCAGCAGCAGCAGGAAGAGGAGCTGAGAGAAGAAAGTTTATATGAATTAGGGTTAATAAAGAGAAGATGGTTAGATATAAAACTAGGAGATATTGTGTTTTGTAAAAAGAATGAAGCTTTTGCTGCTGATTTGTTGCTGCTGTCTTCTTCAGATAATAAGGGTTTAGCTTTTATCGAAACAAGTAGTCTAGATGGGGAGACAAACTTAAAACTAAAACAAACAGCAGCAGGAATGCATGCATATTTATCTTTTTCTCTTTCTTCTGCTGTTTCTGCTGCTAGAAATATACAAGGAAACCTCATCACACAAACACCAAATAGAGATATCTCAGCTTTTGATGGTTTACTTTATATACAACATAATAAACCCTCAAACACTCACGCAAACCCTAATCTAAACCCTAATAAACCCTTATCTGTTGCACACTCACAAATACTACTCAGAGGATGCAGACTCAGAAATACAGAATGGGTACTTGGTCTCGCTGTTTATACTGGAAAACAAACAAAAATACAAATGGTTCGTCTACACGGTCTAGGGTTTACGAGGGTTTAGGGTTTACCAGGGTTTAGGGTTTACGAGGGTTTAGGGTTTAGGGTTTGGGCGTGTCAAATTTTTTTTTTTTTGTGGTATTATATGGATTGATAGAAAGTTTTCTTTTTTTTTTAAACCCTTTTTTCTCT
>NW_024013164.1:0-732 GCF_000499745.2 Eimeria mitis | reverse complement strand
GAAGGGTTTATTTAGGACTTCGGGCCGCGCCCTGGGGGAAGAAGCTGCCGTGTCAGCGTACCCAGAGCAGCCAAAACCGGAACGGCCTCGCCGGGGACCCCCCTCCTCCCTCCCTCTCCCTCCTCTTCTTTGGGAGGCCCCTGGGGGTACCATGGAGACCTGCTTGACTCCTCGTGCCCCTCAAACTGCGGGAGGGACGGGCCCTAGCCGTTTGAGCTTGCACACCCGGAAACCAAGAAAAACTCCGACTCCTCCAGTAGCCAAAGCTATGGCACCTGCTGTTTTTGCTGCTGCTGTTTGTGGCGCTGATGCCAGACCCCAGCTGGCTGGGAGCAACTGTAGTTCAGTGGGGGCTGCAGGCGGCCCGCTGACCACTGTGCTCCTCACAGGCTGGAGACCGAATGTTGTTTTGCATCTACCAGCACACGACAGCCCAACCTCTTAACTACTGAACACACATGAGGGGAGTTGCTCACTAGAGACCGCACCTACGGAGCTGCGCCTCCACCCTGCCTCCCGTCTCCCATACCATGCTGCTGACCGCTGTCAGTCTGCTGTTGCTGCTCATCTGCCGCTGGAGCGACCCTGTCCCCCACCCCGGCCCCGTCAGAGACGGCTGCCGGGGCGGACGACGCGCTGTTGGGGGCATCAGAAGGGTGATCTGCTGCACCACTGGCAGCGGTACCAGGGGCCTCCGCCTCGGCCGCCCCCACCGTCTTCAAAGACTCGGTA
>NW_024013163.1:0-732 GCF_000499745.2 Eimeria mitis | reverse complement strand
TATACCCTGAGGTCACGCTCCTGTACCGCCCGAAGTGCCTATATTCCCCTACGGAGTTCTGTTCCTACTCTCGTTACGATGGCAGATGACTTCAACAGATAGGGCCAGAAAAGGCTAATCAACCTATCTTAGCCAAGCACCTTGGCGGCTTCAGACCCAGAGGGCGACTAGACTGACAAACTCTTTTAACTCAGCAAAGATTCCGACAAAAAATACAACTGTAATGCTACTATGTACTAACTCTAATAAGAGAGACGATAAGAGCTAAGGTATCACACTAACTAAATTCTTTTTCGTCAATACCTACTAGCAATAAGACAATAAGAGCGACGGTATCAGACTAATTATATAGTGCTAGTAGGTGATGACGCCTCTTCTTGGTGTCCCGGCCGTCACTATCATTGTAGTGCACCGCACTACCGTTTACTGACAAGAGGTTTGGAGTACTGGTAAACACCGTGGTGCTGCTCACTCGTCACAGTACACACACTTTCGGCACGTTGGATGTTCGCCAGTGTTGATAAGTACATCAGGAATGGCAGTGCCTGAGTTACGAATAGCCGTCGTCTTGCTCTTTCGAAGGCCCT
Organism: Eimeria mitis; assembly: GCF_000499745.2. NCBI lineage: Eukaryota > Apicomplexa > Conoidasida > Eucoccidiorida > Eimeriidae > Eimeria > Eimeria mitis. The sequence continues at coordinate 145 of NW_024013163.1, read as the reverse complement.
GCATGACAACACAACGCCCAATATGGCGACTGCTAGATGTACCCCACGGATCCTTGGATCAAAGCCATTAATTGGGTAAGCCAAATGTATATAAAGGTGCATGAAAGTCTGGTAAACGTACTACAATATTCGTGCACAGTCTGGT
>NW_024013162.1:0-733 GCF_000499745.2 Eimeria mitis | reverse complement strand
CTCTTTTCGCTTTCGGAGGCTCACGCATGCAAGGTGTGAGTGATGTTCTGGTGTCGTTCGAGACGTTTAGGAATATTATCCTCTCAGCCCTGCACCGACAGTTCTGTTGATGCGTGCAGGCAGTCATTGCTGACGCGCGGGTTACGATGTTGTCTTCGGCGCGGTAAGAAGCCCTACTGAAAGCAGTGAAAATGACTGCTGTGTTACCTTTGTGTTCAGATTGCATGCAGGTGGTTGCCCAGCGTAGAGATTGCTGGTCAGACCAGTATGATGAAGTTGTTGCGGAGGCTGCCATGTTAATACTGTTTGCATTGTGCGCAGCAATATTTTTCTGTGGGATGCATTTGACAGTATTCAGGTTGCAGTATCTTCCTCTAGGGGCACTTTGCGGTGCGTAGCCTTGCATTCCAAAGGGCGCCTTGAAAGGAATTGTATCCCTCGACATGCTTCAGGTAGCCCCTCTCTCCGCCTCAACGTAGCAGTGCGCCTGCCCGTGTAGCGGTTTGTCCCTTTTGTGCACCTACAAGGGATAACTGGAGTCCACTGGTTCGCTGGGTACCGTGTTAAGTTTAGGCGGGTATGCAAACGCATGTTTCGTCACTCATAGCTTGAGCACAAACAGGTGTTCGCAAAGCGTAGCACGCACGCACCGATTATATAGAACGTGCGTTAAGAGCACATCCAAAGGCGAAGGCTGGTGTATGTGATACGAATGTGGTGTCCGCTGGGGTTA
>NW_024013160.1:0-733 GCF_000499745.2 Eimeria mitis | reverse complement strand
CTGTTTCTTTGGCCTTAACAGGGTAAGATTCCGCACAAAATCGGTGGCCGTAGGATGCCTAAGCAGCGCCTGCAAGCTCCTGTCGCTTCCTCCATTGCCCGCGCACTGTTTCGAAGCATTGTCGCTCTCTTCGCCATTGGGATCCTATTCTATCCCACGTATCGTGGGGAACGGAAATGAGGTTGGAACCATTGAGAGCTGCACTATCTCATGGCTTCACGGTCAGTAAACCTCGGCACGGTCGTCTTATGGTACCAAATGCTCTACTTACTGAATCACCTATGGCATAGCTTGGATTATCTCGTAATGAATGGGGTCCGGCATGGAAGTCCCGGATCACCACCATATAAGCCATTTAAGAGCTGATTCGCATGTTATGCGCATGCTTTTGTAGATTATCTTGCCCTGTGAGAAACTTCCCTGTAGCCGGCCAGCTAAGAGGAGTTTGGCGCCCTGTTAATCGCAGAGCCCTCGGGAAATGGACAGCACCCTCATCACGAGGTGAGCAAATCAGTATCTCCAGCTCTTCTACTGGTTTCACCCACGACAAAACCAACGCAACCTTCCCAGCCTCTCCTTCCAACCGGTGGGGCCTGGTCGATCTCCATTATGAAAAAGGGCAACAGGGTGAGTTTGAGTTAAAGGTGTTGGCAAAAGTAAAATCTTAAAAGTGTTTTTAATTTTTCCTCTATGAATCGCCGCCATGCCAAGACACTCAGCACTCTGAACACAC
>NW_024013159.1:0-733 GCF_000499745.2 Eimeria mitis | reverse complement strand
CGTTCGGTGATTCCACTAAGGGTGGATAAAAGAAGGGAAAATGCGGTAGGAATTCAGGTTCCCATAGCGAACCAAGCGCAGAAGGCAGCACTACGGACGGAGGCCTTCAAGAAGGTGGAAATGTAGGAGCCGCCGAAAGGACCTATGCTTTTCTGTGGCTCCAAATTACTTACACGAAGTACATCTATGGCTTGTGCCAATTGCTTATCCAGAGGGCGTAATGACTGGCTCGGTTCGGGCCCTGCAGTCCAGGTGGCCACACCTCTGGCTGCCCCCTTTAGAGTTAGTTCTTTAACGATAGTGCGAACCGATCCGATCTTGATTGCGGTTAGCTCGCCAACCCCACCTGTTACTATTTCTAACTTAGTACTTTAGGCGTTTCTTTCTTAGTAAGTTATTAGTGCTGGCTATCACACATACAACAGAGGCTACCGCTACTGCGATTGTAATGCAGTGCACTGCGCGTGAGTACACGGTCTGTCATGAGGTTCAATATAACGGTTGCTCTCTGCCCTTAATTAAGGACAGAAGCGAGCTGCAATGTAAGTACAGGCGTAAAGTATGAGTTTTCCAAGAGAAGCTGATCTCCTTCATCTGTCCTCAGGCCTCCTGGGCGTTGATATGAGGCCTGGGTGTTGCGGGGAGGAGGCAGCCTGGAATGGATTGCAGGCACATCGCTGCGGCTGGTAATACAAGCCAGCCTCAAGCGTGCACACACTGAAGCTTCAACGAA
>NW_024013158.1:0-733 GCF_000499745.2 Eimeria mitis | reverse complement strand
TATATATATAAACGCTTTTATATATGTATCTCTCTGCCTATATATATATATATATATATATATATATATAAATATGTTTTCTATATTCTATGATATAAATAATTTTAAAAAAAAAAAAAAGAAAAGATAAAAAGAAAAGAACAGGGAAAAACATCCGTCGTAGTCTAGGTGGTTAGGATACGCGGCTCTCACCCGCGCGACCCGGGTTCAAGTCCCGGCGACGGAATTTTTTTTTTTATTTTTTTAATTAAAAAAAATAATTTTATTTATATTTATTTATTTGTTTTGCATTTTTATATCTATTTATTTTTTTTGTTTTTGTTTTGTTCGTTTGTTGCACTCGTACACTGATTCCGCGGTGTGCGCTGTACTATTTGCCTCTTGTGTATGTACTGTAGTTTTTATTTGTTTTGTTTATTTTATTTATTTTTGTTTATTTGTCTATCTTTTTATTTATTTTATTATTTTCATTCGCTCGTTGGTGCTATTTGCTTGCCTGCTGCACTGCTGCTGCTGCTCCTGTAGCTGCAGCAACCCAAAAGAAATTTCCCTGCTGCTGCTGCTGCTGCTGCTGCTGCTGATACAAATCATAAATAAAGACAAAATTTAAATTATATCAGCAGCAGCAGCAGCAGCAGAAAGAAAAAAGAAAGCAGCCGTAGTTGCCGCACCATGATGTGTGCTTCTTATATATATATATATATATATATATATGTATATATATATATATATA
>NW_024013157.1:0-733 GCF_000499745.2 Eimeria mitis | reverse complement strand
TGGCGAAAGGTTGAGGGAGCGTGCAACGTCGTCTGGGTCTAGTTTGCGGCATGCGTGAATGCGCGCAGGACGTGAGCCCTGGAGGCATCCGTTCGGACGGCAAAAATAAGAAAGATCTATTTTCGCCAACAAGGTTTGGGAAAGTGCAGCCGGCGTCAAACTGATCGTCATCGAGACGTTGAGCGGGAGAGCTGTGATTGGTTGCAGCATGTTAGGGGGGAGGGCGCGCTGCACACCGATATGCTTTTCGGCGTCACTCCAGGACAGCAGCGAAGCACACAGCGTCTGCGGCATGTGCGCAGCAAGGGATGAACGTTTCTGTCTGCATGCGTGTGAGCAGCGAGGAATGGCAGGTCGTGTCTACGTGCGAGTGGCGTAGCTCGACCGTTGTAGCGGCGCCGACACTGTGGGGATGGGGGAGGGGCGCCTTGATGGGCGGCAATAGGCGGGGGGATGGTAGGGCGTTCCAAGTTGCTGAGGATGTTTCTAGGCGCATGGGGGTGCTGGGCCTAGCGAATCGTTGGAGGCGGCGGCAGCGTGGTACATCCTTGCGTGGAGGGGTGTAGCAGTGCAGGGTGGCTGCGGTGTCAGTAGCACGCGCGACGCCGGTGTCGCTGTGTGTTTCTTGTCCTTCACGGCATCGCGCAGGGAAAGAGCTGCGCGCGGCGTAGATTCTTCAGTAGAGCGGGTGTTCGGGGTGGTCGCAGTTGGATGGGTACGCAGTGGTGGCGGG
>NW_024013156.1:0-733 GCF_000499745.2 Eimeria mitis | reverse complement strand
TCACATCAGCCCCACTTGTGCAAATTCGCCAACACCAAGTGTCTCAACTTTTTTTTTATCGTAGTGTTCGTCACCGTCGCATCCAGTCGCTTATCACTGCGGATCGCCACACTGTATTGTATTCGTGTCGGAAATCCGAAACCATTTCGCCGGACTTTCCAAGAGCAATCACCGTGATTTGTGTAGTGTATGGCGTCCACGAGCTGGTTGGCAGAGCGATAGGGCCAACAAATCCGTTGAGCAAATAATGTTTGCATTTGCACAGAACCGCGAAGAACTACTACTGCGCCCACACGCTTTTGTTTGTCGCTCATAGCGAAGCGCCGCCGAATTTTAGAAGACAGTGGCCATGTGACATTCCTATCGGGAAATATCCTGCAAGACTTTAAGCTCTACATACGGTTGAACGACGTCTGCGTCTTACTAACTCACCTAAGTGGAGAGCGTTCAAACCACTCATTGACAGAGCGCAGGTAGGACGCGCATCAGCCAAGAATATGGGCATTTGCGGATGGGCGTTTGAGAGGATTGGAGCGCTCCCTAGACAACGTATGGGTGTGAACTTGCTGAAGGCCCACTAGAGGCTGCTGAAATACATTCGCCCACACTAGAAAGTCGTTGCGCCACTTGAATTCAGGCGGCTAGTGTGGAGGGGCGCATATAAAGCCGTTTACCTCCTGCAGTTAGGAGGCATCTACAACTTAATTTGCTGGCCCTAGAAGACCGGCCTTTC
>NW_024013155.1:0-733 GCF_000499745.2 Eimeria mitis | reverse complement strand
CTCAGCAGCTTGCACGCGTCTGGCTGGAGGGTCACTTGCAGCCAAGTTGGACGGAAAAGAGGCCAAGAGATGGCAGGAGAGAATATTTGAAAAAAGAATTGGATTTTTAAAATGAAGGTCAAGACTTGCAAAAGCTGTTTCCTTCGAGGTGCAAGATCTAGACACGCCTTCCCTTCAAAGAGCCTATGATCCACGCAAGTGCAGAAATGCCCCTGCAGAGATCTTGGAAGTTTTCACGACGCTAAGTGTAGATTTGCCTCAGTTCAGGCATTAGAATCTAAAACATAGAAATCAGGTGAGATGTTGAAGGAGCAGGAGTTGTTGAGGCGGTTGGCTGGTGTTTTTTTGAGATGGTCGCACGTACCAGCCGCCAAAATTGGCAGGCCACTGGCGAGATTTTGCAACTACGTTTCTCTGAATGAATATGCTTACCAGGCAGCACGCCTACGTTGCAGGTCCAGGCGAATGCGAGAAATTCAGCGTGATAGAAGTAAACATAGGGGCGAAGTTTGCCCATCCTATTCATTGCATTCAACTGAAACTGCAGCTTAGGTCTGCTGTTTGACAAGCAGATTCAGCGCTCAACTAAAATAGGAAGGGCGTGACCACAGTTTATTCTGCCTTCTTCAGAGTACGAACCAAAACCCATGCAGAATAGTTTACGAACACTGTGCCTTCCCACAAGCAATTCAGTGTTACTAATGGACCGGCCGGTCCTACATCCTGCAGAAGC
>NW_024013154.1:0-733 GCF_000499745.2 Eimeria mitis | reverse complement strand
CTGCTGCTGCTGCTGCTGTTGTTGTTTCTGCTGCTGTTGCTTGTGTTGCTGTTGTTGCTGCTGCTGTTGCTGTTGCTGCTGCTGCTGCTGCTGTTGTTGTTGCTGCAGCTGCAGGTATCGAGCCTCTTGCTGCTGATGCTGCGTGGCTAGCAGCAGACTGGGAAGCAGCAAAAAGAAAAAGTAAAGAAATAAAAGAAAGACAAAGACAGACGCAGCAGCAGATACACCAGCAGCAGCAGCAGCAAGTCGATCTGCTGCTGCAGCAGCTAGCTGAAGAGAGGCAGCAAATTATATACAAACAAAAAAAAACACTAGCAGGCACCGACAACCACAAAATATAAACAACACCAGCAGCAGCAGCAGCAGCAGCAGCAGCAGCAGCAAGAGCTGCAGCAGGAGCAGCAGCAGCAGCAGGAGCTGCAGCAGGAGCTGCTGCTGCTGCTGCTGCTGCAGTTGTAGCAGCAGCAGCAGCAGCAGCAGCAGCAGCAGTGCTCGCAGGCACAGACAGCCACAAACTATACTCACTACCTGCAGCAGCAGCAGCAGCTGCTGCTCCTGCTGGTGCTGCTGCTGCAGTTGTAGCAGCAGAAACTACTGCTGCTGCTGCTGCAGCAGTTCTAATGCAGCAACTGCTGCTGCTGCTGCTGCTGCTGCTGCTGCAGCAGCAGCAGCAGCAGCAAGGGTATAATAGGGGGCACGGTATTCCCCAGCTTCTAAACTGCAGCAGCAGCAG
>NW_024013153.1:0-733 GCF_000499745.2 Eimeria mitis | reverse complement strand
TGTACAACCCCAAATCTGCATACACCCCTTTCGGAAGACAGGGTCTAACCCACTGAGGGCAAGCAAACAAACTTTAGGCTTCATGCCACCTGCAAGACGGTGCAGGTGGCTGTCTGGAGTGAAACTGTCGAGTCGCGTCCTGTTGGGAAACCAAAGCTGATCAAAATGCCCAACACGTATGGGAAATGCCAAGCGAGTGGAGACCCAAGGCTTGCCTCCGGCTTGTCACAGCCGTCTGTGTTCGAGTGTTACGAACAGCCAGATGCGCCAAGCTCGAACGACAATGTGCGACAAATTCATAAATTGTACCTATTGCGAACACACGGCGGCACTCCGACTGTCATATATTTGTGTTGACTGCGCTTCACGCGCCGGACATCCAGTCGCTAATGCCGGCCGGAGCAGAAGAGCTACCAGATGCAATGGGAGAAGTCGCCTCTTAAGCAACGGAAAACAGGTTGTTTTGCCTCCAGACAGTTTTCGCCATAGCAGGCATCGTGGAATAACGCCTCAGACTAGATATGCTCCGTCGGCATGGTTGAGAGTCACTGCTCGCATTGCTTACCGCAGCCCACTGCGCACGGTCCCAGGTGCTAACAAGAAATATGTACATACTTTCTATTGCAAACAGGATATTCTTGCAACAGCAAGAATTGCCACTTCGCAGTTGCGCATGAAAGCTCACATACTGCATAAGTACTCGATCTGGAGAACAATCACTTCCACTAATTTT
>NW_024013152.1:0-733 GCF_000499745.2 Eimeria mitis | reverse complement strand
GGGCGTTTTTGCGCATGTGTGCAGATTCGTAATACTCGTGCCATGCTCTACTTTCGTATACGTTGGATTGGGGCGTTTGTGCGAGATACTCCGAGATTAGAAATGGTCAACATTACTGTGTTTGGGGCAGTGTATCCAGCGCAATGCGTAGAAGGAGGCAGCAGTAACCATGCGGTGGTTTGTGCAGAACGCTCAGTGGCACCGACCGCCAGCCCGTTCCTGTATGAGGCGTTTTGTTCTGTAGAGACCGTGCATACCGGAAAGTGATCAGCGTTTGAAGGGGCTTTCAGCGAATATTCTGCAATTTTAGGTGCCTGCACAAAAGACCCCGAACTCCGTAGCTTATTCTATGCTTCTTGGGCAACACAGAAGTAACCGAACCAAGGAGGGCGCACTGGTGTTTTTAGTATGGCGAAGCCTACTCAGTAAGCTACTTTGGGTTCGGCGTAGTTGCAACCTATGAGTGTGTCATAGCTTCTCGTCCGAGTGCAGTACATCACGACAAAGTCTTCATCGCACTCCAACACAGCAGGCGGAGACATGAGAGAAGCATCTCCTTGCTCGTCGCGCACGTGAGGTTTCAGGGCGCCTTGGAGCATTCCAATTATCAATGGTCTTCCAACAAGGTGAGATCTGATAAGCGAGCCCCATAGGAATGCATGAAGTATTTTGCGGAGAGCTAGGGGATCTACATGCGCGACTATTTCGGAATTTCTCAGGCTTGTGTGCGCGC
>NW_024013151.1:0-733 GCF_000499745.2 Eimeria mitis | reverse complement strand
CCCTGTGGGCCTCTTGTGAATTGATGTACAGATCGTTGGTTGGGGTGTATACACTGCAAGCGAGTCGGCTAAAGTATGAAAGGTGAAATAAATAAATTTATTTTTTTTTGTAGGATGAAGAGAAACAAAAATAATATTTATAAATAGCTATTCGCTATAAAAAAATTAATTTATTTTTAGTTTTTAAAAAGAAAAAAGAAAATTCAAATTGAGATTCGATGATCACGAGTTTTGCTTCTTGTGGTGGTGTCGTTTATTTCTTTCTTTTTGTTGTTTCTTTCTTTCTTTTTTTTTGTTGTTTGTTTCTTTCTTTTTGTTGTTCATTTCTTTCTTTTCATGTTTATTTCTTTCTTTTTCTTGTTTATTTCTTTCTGTTTCTCGCGTATTTCTTTCTGTTTCTCGCGCATTTCTTTCTGTTTCTTGTTAATATCTTTATTTTTTCGTGTTTCTTTCTTTCTGTTTCTTGTCTATTTCTTTCTGTTTCTTGTCTATTTCTTTCTGTTTCTAGTGTATTTCTTTCTGTTTCTCGTTTATTTCTTTCTGTTTTTTGTCTATTTCTTTCTGTTTCCCGTTTATTTCTTTCTGTTTCCCGTTTATTTCTCTCTGTTCCCCCCTTATTTCTTTCTGTTTCTGGTGTATTTCTTTCTGTTTTTTGTCTATTTATTTCTGTTTTTTGTTTATTTTTTTATTTTTCTTTGTTTCAGGTGGCAAGTTCCTTCCTTTATCAACGCAA
>NW_024013150.1:0-733 GCF_000499745.2 Eimeria mitis | reverse complement strand
TTCCTGGTTGAGGACATTTGTTCCATCGTCAAGATGCCGAACTGCTAAATGCAAGTCATTGCTCTTCAGTGGTGCTGGATTAGGCAGTGCGTGGTCATTTGCACCACAGGTATTATTGCCCTAACGAAGTGCGCTGTAAATTCGAAGTTGACAACACGGCTTCTTATCGTTTTTTTCGTCAGTATCGTGGTTACGCGTCCAGAAAGCTGACTGACGCATGGTAAAGCACGTGGACTCAAGACGTTTGAGATGAGGCAAGAAGAGATTCAGGCCACGAAGGCTCTTACCGGACGTTTGGCACTCTCTTTGAGAGACATTTTGTGCCAATAATTGTATGACATTGCGGAAGCCCTTGACACACTTCCAGACGGTGCGTTGTATGCTTACAGCATTGGTAGGTGCCATTATTTACTTGACAACGTCTTCCACGACAGTGCCTGCATCGGCCAGCTCTTCAGCTGATTGGGCTAAGCTGACCAGCTAGTATGTCTAGCTTAGTATGACAGTTTACCCACTTTCCGTTACTAGAATTGTTGTGCCACCTGTATAAGCGTGTCTCGCGGAATGGTGTTCGACAGCTGTAATGCTGAATGCACCGCTTTGCCTCAGTTGGTGCGTTCGCTGCGGCGAGTCGACGTCCCATGAGCGAATGTCGCGTTCGCGTGTGCGGCATTGTGGATACACTGAACATCTCTACATTCTCTGAACGCGCGTTCGGACAACAAATCCCAGC
>NW_024013149.1:0-733 GCF_000499745.2 Eimeria mitis | reverse complement strand
CAATCCCGTGTGGGTGAAGAAAAAGGACGGCAGGTGGCGCATCTGCGTCAAGCCCTTCAACAAAATCACAGTGAAACAGAATTTTCCGATGCCCAAGATCGAGAGAATCCTTGACCGCTTACAGGGTGTAGCGGTATACTCAACATTTGACTTCGCTGATGCACTTTTGCAGGTCCCACCTCATCCACAGCACAAGCAGCACCCCGCACCCGCACTCGCAAGCTGGATTACACTTGTATGCCATTTGGACTCGTGGTGCTAAACTGCAGCGGCAGGTCAATCAAGGCTTTTGGGGGTCCATCCCTGAGGGATGGATGGTAATATACATGGACGATCTGCTTGCGTTCAGCCGAAGTGTGCAGGAGCACCTGCAGCGTGCGAAACAATGGTTGGTGAGAGCACAGAAGTGTTCGTTTTTCATGCAAACAATCATTTTCTTAGGGCTTCGTGTCTCTGCAGCAGAGGTTGAACCAGATCAACCTAAGATCGAGGCGATTCAGAGGTGGCCGCTACCGCTGCGCACGACGACGGACGTTCAAAAGTTTGCCGGGCTCACCCCATACTACCCCAGTTTCATTCCTGGAGTCGCTCGTATTGCTGCCCCCATAACTGATCTTTTTGAGAAGAACAAGCAGTCCATTTATACGGAGAATGAGGATGAAGCAGCGACGACCCATCGGGAACCTGAGATCATCTCCAGTACTGTGAGAAACTCCCCTTCAAAAGCGCCGAT
>NW_024013148.1:0-733 GCF_000499745.2 Eimeria mitis | reverse complement strand
TGCCTCAAGCCCAGCCCTGGGTGCCGCCGGGTGCCCCAGTTCACGACGTTCAGCCCAGCATACAGGGAAGCATGTTCCCTGCAGATTCTGAGGCATTCTCTGTAGGGAAGAGAAAACGCGAAGAACAACCAAGCATAACCCCTCAGGAAATTTCAGTGGCGTATGTGTCTTCGTCCAAGCGAAGGCAACCAACCAGAACCCCACAGGAAATTTCAGTGGCGCATGTGTCTTCTTCCAAGCGAAGGAAGAGAGTGTCACGCGAGCCTCCAAATAGCAGCAAAGATGCACAACTATTGGAAAGTGAATGGCGAACAATAACTGAAGGGCTGCTTAGCGCTCTGGAGAATAGGTTTTTAGAGTCTCCCTCTAGTGACTCAACGTCTAGTTCTCCGTGTGAGTCGCCAGTTCCGTCAACGTCTGAGGAGGAGAGCAACGCAGCGTTGGCCAGTGGAATGCAAAAGTCATCAAGTCCTTCGTCAGGGTCCCCTAGCTCTTCTCTAACCACAAACGAACCTATTGCCGCTCCGGACGATAATCCGACTCCAGAGCCCGTCGCCTCGACGACTAGCCCTAAGCCTGCCGCGTCTGCCAGGGAACATCCTTTCTACAGGATCCCAGTCCTGCAACCAGGTGCTGTCGCAAGGCCACTTTCCTTGGAGAATACTCGCGCAGCCTACTCTCATTTATATCAAGTAGGCTTTGCTATGCGGTATATGCGCTCACTGCTTGTGCA
>NW_024013147.1:0-734 GCF_000499745.2 Eimeria mitis | reverse complement strand
ACCAAACTGTTTTTGTCAATGGCAGGCTATCTCCACTTCGCAGCGCCACCAGTTCATTGTGCGCATACTTCCTGGCCGGAACAGCGAGCACTCGCAGCGCCAGAGAAGGCTTTGCCACATCGTTGCCAGAACCCCGCGCACACACACTGCACACCCTCACGAAGCTTAGGCATGCCGTTCGGATAGCTCTCTACCAAGTGCGGCGTACATACCTGTCGGCGCCAAGCACTCATTTAAACCAGGGAAAACAAACCAAACGCAAACATTGTACCATTTGCAGAAAGATGCAGCTGCCAGAAGGGGGCATCCTTGTCGAATCGCTTCTTGCTGGAAAATTCACGACATCCATGTGCGCGCAGACTGAGGGCCACCTTCGGTTTGCTCCTGCACCCTATTTCGGAATGCTACTAAGATTTTGCAATGAGTGCCAAGCTCGCACATCGGCGAGTGACGTATGAATATATTGATTGCAGCAAAGGCAATCACAAACAGCTGAATTAGTCTAGCCACGCAACCAACGCTTTTGAACGCCGCGGCTTACCCCAGCTTTGCATTACCCAATAGCTACACGATAAGCCAGTAGTTGAGGGCTTCTCTAGGTAATCGCCATGCATGCTTGTTTAATCAATGTTGGCCGCGCCACTCGCACCTGCCACCACGGGCCGCTCCTCCGCAAAACAAGCACCATCGCATATATTCAGGACGACCCTCAATACTAGTGAGTACGCGAAACA
>NW_024013146.1:0-734 GCF_000499745.2 Eimeria mitis | reverse complement strand
TATATATATATATATATATATATATATATAAGTGTAAATATTAATATAAATATTAATAGAGATACATAGATAGAGAGAGATAGATAGAGATAGAAACAAATAAATATATATAGATAAAGACAAAGATAAAGATAGAGAGAAAGATAAACAAATAAAGATAGACAGAGAGATAGATATAGATAGATATAGAGAAAGAGACATAAACAAATAAAGAAAGAGACAAACAGAGACAGACAGAGAGAGAGATAGAGAGAGATAGAGAGAGACAGGTAGATATACAAATAAAGATAGATAGATAGAGGTATAGAGACAGAGAGATAGATAAAGACAGAGAGAGACAGAAACAAAGAGAAGGAGACAGAAGGAGACAGAGACAGCTAAATAAGGAGACAAAGGGAGACAGAAGGAGACAAAAGGAGACAAAAGGAGGCAAAAGGAAACAAAAGGAGACAAAGACAAAAACAAAAAACAAAAACAAAAAACAAAAACAAAAACAAAAAACAAAAACAAAAACAAAAAACAAAAACAAAAACAAAAAACAAAAACAAAAACAAAAAACAAAAACAAAAAACAAAAAACAAAAAACAAAGACAAAAACAAAAACAAAGAAGGAGAGGTTTTACCTTTTGTGATTTTCTCCTCAATGCAGCCACATTCCCTTCGTGCTCTTTCTTCTCCTGCATCCAGCATAAATATAATATATATATATATATATATATATATATAAACAAATA
>NW_024013144.1:0-734 GCF_000499745.2 Eimeria mitis | reverse complement strand
AATACTACGGGTTTAGAAGTCTACAAGTGTACAGCAATGCAGCAGGCTGCATCAGGTCTCATCGCCGGGACGCTGCGTGCTGGGAGACCAGCAAATGGGCCAGTTCCATCGTAGTAGGGGTTAAGCAGGGGTGATGAGAGAAAGCTGCTTGTTCTGCTTCAAGCATGTTCTCCTTTGGTATCTCCTGGTTCAAATTTGTTTGCCTGCGCGACTTGTGTGTGAGGCACGCACTGTGATAAACTAGAAGATATCGGTTTGGTCGAATGGCAGTACAGGTGCAGCAAAATGCGGGCTAGGAGGTTCTAGCGACCATGGGATTGTCAGTGTCGTGTGTCTTTCCAAGCTTCGAATCCCCATATGTACCCGTGTCCGTTGTCATACAGCCTGAATCGTATTAATTTCCATACCGCGCCCAGCAGATCTGCTAGCTTCCAATGACATACGTGTATGGCAAAGCAAGGCGCGATCGCACCACCAGACACGGCATCGCCAAACTGTAGCCGTAGATGCGCACACACAAACTTTAACTCCATGCTGCTCCTGAATGTTTCTTGTCTACCTCTCCGCCAAATAATGCAGGGACTCCCATCTGTTCACAGAGCTGGGCCTAGCCACAGCAAGCGAAAATGCCAAGGCTTAATCCCCACCGGGAGGACGACGCAATTGTCTGCATTAGGCATTCTTCTCGGAACGCTTCATGGACAAAAAAGATCCGAAAGTTTGAAGGCGAAGAA
>NW_024013143.1:0-734 GCF_000499745.2 Eimeria mitis | reverse complement strand
GGACAACTGCGCTGCAGGCGGAGCAGCAGCAGCGGGGCTTGCAGCGGCCCTGTGTCCCCTGCTGCAGTGCTTGTGTGAGCAGCTCCTCCCAGCCGCCAATCTGCAGGTGCAAGGGACAGAGGAAGGGGCTGCGTCAGTTGACGGACTGAAAGACGGGCAAGAAGATGAAACGCAGCCCTTTATGCGCCTTTCTGATGTGTGCCCCGAGCTGTTCGAGGCAATCGTCCAGGTGTATGGTGGATCAACCTCCCGCGTGGATGCCTATATCTGCCAAATCCTCACTCTAGACAGCGCGGGGCCCCATCTCAGCGGGCTCGCCGGGGGGCCCCAAGCGGAGGCAGAGGACCCAGAACAGTTGCCAGGGCCCGCCGAGTCCCGTGACGTAGCGTCGCTCGAGGCAGAGACAGGAAAGGAAGCAGGGGAGGGAGGAAGCTGCGAGGTATTCAACAGCGAATACATATGGATGGCGGAGCTGCCAGACTTTCGAGAAGTGTGCGCAGAGACAAACGCAGAGGCTTCTGCTGCATGCGGGCCCCCATGCCAGTTCGTCAGTCTCCGTCTCGGGGGCCCTTGCGACTGGCTCGCGCTCGATCCCCGGCGAGTGAAGGAGACACTTGATGCGTTTGCTTTTCACGCCAAGTTGGTACAGCCCAGGCAAGTTGTTGCGGAGTTGCAGCAAATACTCAGCCCGTGGGGCCTGGCTGCTGCATCCAGGACCAAAGAGCAGCAGTTGC
>NW_024013142.1:0-735 GCF_000499745.2 Eimeria mitis | reverse complement strand
CGTTCCTGCACGCGAAATCCTGCCTTCTTGTGAAGGCAATCAAGACGCAGGGTGGCCTGCGTCTTGAATACCTGCAGCTTGCTGCGTCGTCCATATAGTTGATGGACGCTGAGTGTATGCCCATGCTCTACACATTGGTTTAATGTATACGGAGGAGGTATCTAAGGTAGAAGAACAGCGAAGGGTGCTTGTAGAGCCCAATTGAAGACTGGTGCGGCCATTGGTATGCTTCGTTGCTCTTTACCATGGATTCAGAAGGTAAATATTTCTTAAGTAATCAGACCGAGAACGTGCGCACCGAGGAACAGAATGTACTGCCGGAAGCGTCTTCACGCGAGGCGCAGCGTCGGTCTGCTCGTTCAACCAGACGAATAAAGGGGTTTATAATTACAGCAACAGTTGTTCTGGCTGTTTTGATTCGCGGCATGTACTACACGAGGAAGCTATCCGTTACCCCCCCAGAGGCGGAGGGACAGATTTCGCCCGAAAGCAGCAGTGAAGGATCAGATGAAAGTATAAGCTCAGGCGAAGAGCCAGATCCAGGTGGAATTACGGAATATGATAAAGTGCCATCTCAACACACAGATCCGGCCAGCCAAGATGAAAAGCCAGAGCCAGGTGGTGGCTCTCAGCCATCCCAGCCGAAAGGTCCGGCCGTCCCGACGAAGAAGATCTACGAAATGAAGTTAGAGCCTGAAGAGTATGAACGGCCCAAGAGCGCAGACAGCGAGTGGA
>NW_024013141.1:0-735 GCF_000499745.2 Eimeria mitis | reverse complement strand
CCGTGTCTTTACGAGTCACCTACGTCATGGCATACATGCACCTTGAGGGTAACTTCTCTTTATGAGGCGCGCTTCGCTGCAGCATGGCGGTTCCGTGTTCAAACATGCCTGGTTTTGCCGCCCGTTCCGAGTTTTGCAGAGACTGTCTGGCTGCCAGACTAAGGAAGCAGCTTTTTGACGTGGTGGTCACCACTTTAGCTCCAGACAGTCAAGACTACAGTCCCCTCGACAGCCAGACGAAATTCCGCAACGAACTCCATTTCCCATATCTGGGGTATCCGCATGGAACGTATGGGGAATTTGGAACAAACTCTAGCAAAGCAAATGATAACTTCGCAGATCAGGCGCACATGTTCTCGCTCTGCCTACAGATGCTTGTTCCAATCAATACTACAAATACGAGCCTTAGGGTAGATTCCCGGCTAAATACGACTCGGGGACAGCAGCCAGCCAAACAAATTTTGATGAGTGTATGGATCACGCAACCTCTTCCGAACATCCCCCAAAATATGTTTAATGGTCCATAACCGCTACACTCTATCACTGTGGGGTCCAGAATCGAATGCGCTTGGACTTGTTTTCTTGCTCAGGCTACACGCATCCCCCACTCACAGGCTGCGTACCCCCGTACTTTCTCCACGTCCAGCGTCCGAAATAACTCGACGTCCGCATATTTCAAATCCGCCTAATGCATTTCATAATGTAATGTTGAGCTTATTAGAATGCCCCACCACC
>NW_024013140.1:0-735 GCF_000499745.2 Eimeria mitis | reverse complement strand
ATCTCTGCCACTTGGCGAATTAACGCCACCTTCACAATTGGACAGGCATACGCATTCAGTGGCCCTGCGTTTTGCTGCAGCTGGACCACCCCCACCAGCAGGCGCAACAACCTTAGCACCAACAACGGCAACAACAACAGTAGGACTCTAGACTTCCCCCTTCAAGACGGACAAACAACACGGAAAGGGTCAATTGCATGCAAGAGCGCCCCCTTAGCTCCATTGCCTAATATAGACGGGCGGCCCAGCACCTGCGGCCTTGGCTACTGGGGTGACGCCCTGCACGTTGCATTGTTGACGTCTAGGGTCTAGGGTTTGGAGCTAAAGAGATTAGCTTTAAATGCATAGAGTCTGCTGTGAAGGGCTTAGGGTCTGGTAGTTTGCCTTTTCTTTGAATTTGTCCTCGAGTTGATGGAAATTCTGCGTCAACGATATGTTCTCCTCCCTGCACGCAATAAGCGAAACAGCTCGGTAAAACAGACAAGTACACTAGCGGGACAAGCGAATCAAAGCAACAAAACATGGAGGCCAATGAAGCGAAAGGGCATGGACGGTTCTGGACTGGCTTCCAACGCCGCGGG
Source organism: Eimeria mitis (assembly GCF_000499745.2). Lineage (NCBI taxonomy): Eukaryota > Apicomplexa > Conoidasida > Eucoccidiorida > Eimeriidae > Eimeria > Eimeria mitis. The sequence goes on along the minus strand of NW_024013140.1, from coordinate 154 downwards.
CAGTCTTTTCAGCCCCACAACCGAACACCACAGAGCAGCAACCGCGTCGCGTGTCTACAGAGAGAACAGTGCTTCCCCACACATCCAGAGCTATACCAGTACGTTGGTGCAACAGGCGACAGTGCGGCTGCTGGCAGCGCGGGCTGTGGGGCCC
>NW_024013139.1:0-736 GCF_000499745.2 Eimeria mitis | reverse complement strand
TTTTTTTTTTTTTTTTGGTTCTGTTCTTCATCAGTCTTCGTTTCTCAAGAAGGTGCTCGTGCATCGCATCTTTCACGTTACTTATTTCCATCGTCTTCTATATATATCTTTCTGAGGGATGATGGGTTACTGTGCACCTCTATAGTTATGCCTGTATATATGTACATGAATATATACATATGCTTGATAGTTATCTGCAGTTTTATACATGAAAAAGTTGAACAAATTTGGTTTTGTCTGCGATGTGCGCGCAGCTGTGGTGGAGGAGCAACCGGTACCTAAGAAACTGAAACTTAAATAATAAATATATATAGTAAATATTTCAAGGATAGAGGATTCTGTATATTTTCCTTTTACTTTTTCTTTGAATTAAAGAAGGAACCAAGAAAGGTTTTTCATTTATTTTATTTAACGCAGTGGTTCGGAGCTGCAGAGCAGCATTTGAAATACCCGAACATCTCCAAACTCTATATTTTCCGTAATATGTTATTTTCTTTTTTTCACAACACAAACACTATATTATGAATGTTACACATTAAAGTTTAATTAAACCTCTGTACACAGCTGGGCGCTAGACACGCTCCGCCTTTGCCTGCATAACGAAGAAAAGTACTAACACAGCAAAATATTCAAATCTCGCGTAGCTGTATCTCTGTATCTATGCGGTAAATATAAAATATAAATATAAATATAAATATAAATATAAATATAAATATAAATATAAATATAAATATAA
>NW_024013138.1:0-736 GCF_000499745.2 Eimeria mitis | reverse complement strand
AAATTGATCGTTGGCTGTTGCACTGTCTGCGGGAGTTGGCATGCGTATGTTTACTCGTGTGCGATCTGGCTATGCAAGGCCAAATAAGTGTTCAACGAATGTCTACACTGTCAATGCATGCATATAGAGCGTAGTTGCCTGGTTGCCTTGCAGCATGAGGTGCAGCAATCTGCTATGTAGAGAGCGCTAGATCGAGAGTGCTGCAGGCACGCCGCAACACTTGAGATGGCTTGGCGGCCTCGCAGACAAGCATACAATTCTACGGGTGCCCGCTGATCTTCAGCTGCGCTCAACAGCATGAGATGCAGCTTCAGAACCTTCGGCACGGACCCAAACCCTTAGTCCGCCCCCGCCGGCGCACGAGGACGTGTGTTGCCCGGGTTGGTGGGGGGCCAGATATAACATTCTCTTTGAGGTTGGTACGCTCAGCTTTACTTTTTTGGAGGTTGGCTATGGACGGCCAAATAAGTGTTCGATAATGGCCTACAGTGTTGGTCCATGCAGTACTACGTCTTGGCTGTGCAGGCGTGAGGAGTTGCCGTGCAGCACCCGTCACTGCAAGGTGCGCTGCAATTCATCGCAGGCCTCCGCCCCTCTCCTGGCCCAACGCCCTCACACCGGTTGCAGGCCTCCTGGAGAATGGTGAGGATATCAGGTACCTTAAGTAAACGCTCAAGTAGTTTGACTCCATTGCAACTCCAGACGGTCCTCGAGGACGATTGAAGGCTCTCTATAT
>NW_024013136.1:0-736 GCF_000499745.2 Eimeria mitis | reverse complement strand
GCTGTCTCGGTTGTATGAAGCGGCCCGAGAGCACGGACAAACTCTGGCGGAAGCGGCAAGGAAGGCAGTGCCTCCTGAGTTTTCAGATGAGATGGAGGCGGTGAAAAGCGCGCTGGGCACGAGAATTAGAGAATTAGTGGATCTGCGGGAGCAGAGCATTCAATTTTCTTCGCATGTATATATTGCTAAGGTGGAGAAAGCGGCGGCGGAGCTAAAGGGGTTGCGGCGCCTGGAGACCACGGAGGACCTGCATCTGCTGGCTGCTGCTGCTAAAAGCCTAGAAGTGCTCAGTGTAACGCATTTTGCCATCAAGATAGAGTCTGTGTCGTTTCATGAGATCAGGTCTAATCTTGCAACAGCGTTGTCCTGGCACTGCCAGGTGAGAAATCGCTCCATACATCGCGAGCTAGAAGGAGAGCTAGCAGAACTACGCACTCTGTGTACACTGGAGCGGCAGCGCCGGCAGCGCCTTTCCATACAAGATGCCAGCGCCTTAGAGACCCTCGAATTGGTTGAAGAGCAGCTGAAGAGATGCGAGCAACAGCTTGACAAGCATAAAATGCTGATGAAACGGGTCAAAAATGCACGCGACATCGTCTCCGCCCTTGAGGCGGAGGAGCAGGCCATAGCGGTAGCTGACAGCCTGAAGGCCTTGCTGGAAGCCGTTGCCAGGAGCAGGCGTTCGATTCCCGGCGTCGCTAGCGAAGAGGAAGCCGCCCAAAGCGAAGCCATGCAG
>NW_024013135.1:0-736 GCF_000499745.2 Eimeria mitis | reverse complement strand
CTCAGGTGAAACATTCCAAGTATTGGTACATTTTCATATACAGGTCCACACGAAAGTACACATACAGACAGAGGCACATATAGCGATTTTGACGCAGCCTTTTGTACACATGGGCATCGGCCAGAGGGAGCAGGATGCCTATTGTTGTGTGCGCCCTACAGCCTTTTGCTAATCGCTCCACCGTTGTATGTCGTTCCCCCACTCCCTGCGGAAGCCTTAACCTTCGCGGCTACTTGCTCTTCGTTTTTTTTCAGGCGCGTTCTTGACAGAGGGCCAATTCATATATCAACTTGGCATTCATCTATCACCGGGATGGGAACACTTCATGATTTTTAAAGGTAAATATATTACACATGGAAGCGTGAGACCAAATAATCTAAAGTGCAATGCAAGGCTGAGTTGCTTCTCAATGTACGTTCGGTATGCGACCTTGCCTTGCCAGCCTTTGTTGTCTGTGGCCTTCCCCGCACGTCGCTTGTCTCTTTGCTGTCCTGCTGTATGTCTCATTCAATTGAGACATTGACGTCTGCCTCTAATTTTTAACTTGGTGACTGTCTTTTCCCGCAAGAATAGCATCTCTGGTAGTACCATCTCGTATATCTCTCTCATCCATGCATTGATATCTGATATTCCCTATTTTCTCGGCCTTTATCTCCCTGCCCCTCCTTTGTCGTTCTCTTCCGTTAATCATTGTTGAATTTCTCAGGAGAGATGAGGGAGTTGATTTTGAGGAGGC
>NW_024013134.1:0-736 GCF_000499745.2 Eimeria mitis | reverse complement strand
TCGGCTTTTATAATACTAGGAACGCTGTCCTGAGTTGCGGAGCTTGGATAGAAGCAATCTACTGCCCTCGGCCGGCTCATAATGCATTTCCTGCCTCAAATAGTAGTTGGGCTCCGTCGAAAAGCCAGGACACCAGGAGCAGTCCCCATTAGCAATAGGACCTTTCTGCAGGTCCATTAGGAATCGCTAATGGGGACTGCTGCTGGTGTCCTGGCTTTCCATGTCCTTGATAGGAGACGAAGTGCTTGTGGCACTGCCACCAACCGGAACTGTCGGATTGGCCTGCTCAAGGCCCTTCTCCCAACGCGTTAAGAATGCGAAGATCCCTATAGAAAACTTGGATAAGCCCGATGGTAATTCTGCGAAAGCTGCATGAATGCGCCAAAACACATGTGCAACCTGGAGGCTCTGCTGCCGTGATCCAGCGGGATAGAGCGTGCCGTATGCAGCCGGCTGTAGGTAGCCGAAGAAACTGAGTGAATGCGCGAATGCTCCGGAAAAATGCATTCCTCTGTAACAGGAAATGTGAGTGTACGCAGAACGTAGAACAAGTGAAGGCAACTAAGCGTTGTCACCCAATACGAACTCTAAACGGCTATTATCGTGAATTTCGGAGCGAACGCTCAAGCTCTGCGTGCAAGGAAGATGCCAACGTTATATCAACCTGAGAGCCTAGGTACTGCACTCATAGCACTCTGTGCTAGTTCGATTCTTGCAGGAAATGCTAGTGCCAGCA
>NW_024013133.1:0-736 GCF_000499745.2 Eimeria mitis | reverse complement strand
TGCTGCATCTGTTTGTATTTGGTGGTGTCAGGCGGAGGAGACGCGCGCTGCAGCAACTCTGCTGCGTCTGTGTTTGCTGCTGGAATTTGAGGCCGTCTGTCTGCTGCAGCTAAGAAATAAAAAAAAAGAAAAAGAAACAGAAACAGAAACAGAGACAGAAACAGAAACGGAGACAGAAAGCAGACGAGAAAAAGAAAAAGAAGAAACAGAAACAGAAGAAGAGACAGAAGAAGAAGAAAAGGAGACAGAAGAAAAAGAAGAAACAGAAACAGAAAAAGAAAAAAAAGAAAAAGAAAAAGAAAAAGAAAAGGAAGAGAAAGAAGAGACAGAAGAAGAAGAGACAGAAGAAGAAGAAGAAGAGACAAAAGAAAGAGAAGAAGAAAGAAAAGAAAAAAAACAGAAAAAAGAAAAAAAACAGAAAAAAAAAGAAAATAAAATAAAAATAAAAGAGAAAGTAAACAGCCCCAAACAAATTGCACAAAAAGCATTCAAAGGAAACCTTCTCGGCCTCGTCGGGTGTACGTACACCTCCTGCTGCTGCTGCTGCTGGTGCTGCTGCTGCTGCTGCTGCTGCTGCTGCTGTTGCTTTTGCTGACTCTTCTTTGCTGCTGCTCTTTCTCCTTGTGCTGCTGCTGCTTCTGTTGCGTCTCCTGCCTCTCCTTTTGTTGCTGCTGCTGCTCCTTCTTCTGCTCTTCCATCTGCTGCTGCTGCTGCTGCTGCTGCTGCTGCTGCTGCT
>NW_024013132.1:0-736 GCF_000499745.2 Eimeria mitis | reverse complement strand
TCCGCATCAGAGACTGAAGACGAATCATACGGCCATTAAACTGCCGGTATTCTCTGCGTTTACACAAAAATAAATAAATAAATAAATAGGGGTTTATGAGGGTTTATGGGGGTTTATGAGGGTTTATGGGGGTTTATGAGGGTTTATGAGGGTTTATGCATAGATGTTTATAAGGGTTCACGAGGGTTTATAAGGGTTTATGAGGGTTATGAGGGTTTATGGGGGTTGTTATGAGTGCGTCGGAGTGTTTCTGGGGGTTTATAAGTGTGTTTCTGAGGGTTTATGAGGGTTTTTCTGAGAGTTTTTCTGAGTGTTTCCGAGTGTTTATGAGGGTGTTTATGAGGGTGTTTATGAGGGTTTAGGAGGGTTTTTATGAGTGTTTCTGAGTGTTTCTGAGTGTTTAAGAGTTTGTTTCTGAGGGTTTCTGAGGGTTTTTGAGTGTTTCTGAGTGTTTCTGAGGGTGTTTATGAGGGTTTATGAGTTTGTTTCTGAGGGTTTTTATGAGGGTTTATGAGGTTTTTTATGAGTGTTTATGAGTGTTTATGAGTGTGTTTCTTTGTGTTTATGAGGGTTTATGAGGGTTTTCATGAGTGTTTCTTTGTGTTTATTAGGGTTTACGATCTAGCTTTTGCGGTTCTATAAGAAGCCTGTAGAGCGAGTATGAGGGGTTTGAGGCTGGATAGAACACTCCTAAAATATTGATCGATAAGTAACCATCCTTTTTTTTTTAAAAATA
>NW_024013131.1:0-736 GCF_000499745.2 Eimeria mitis | reverse complement strand
CGGATTTGGGAGGGATTTATGCAGATGGGCGTTCGCCACAGTTGAGGCGAAAGGGAGTGCTCGGCAAGCAGAGAAGTTGGTATCACGTCCAAAGCACGCTATGCAGACAAGCAAAGCCGTGTTGTCGGTGTAGTTATGAGTATTCCTCCTTTTCAGCTAGTATGAGAGCGGGCATGGACGTAGAGGCACATACGTGGATAAGATGTTGATAAGATGTTGGAGCGGGGAACGAATTGGAGACGTTTTGGGTTATTTTTGTTCTCTTCCTGAGCATCTACTGCGGTGGGCGGGCCGTACTCGCTTTGGAATGCGCATGTGCCAAACGGAGCATGACACTGCAAACAATGCCAGTGAACTGGTGTCGCAGTGCGCGTGTAAATGATGGTAGGGGGAAGCAGCGACTAAGGGGTGATCTGCTGAAAGCTTACTAGTACTGAAGGCAACTGTGATAATTCATGATTGTAGCAGGTCTGCAAAGAACAGGAGCAGCGGAGGGCTGGCCGCGGACGACGCATATGTGTTAATATTCATCGGACAACATAGTGCAGCCGGGTGGTCTTGGATATACGAAACCATAGTTGTTTGGGGCTTGAGTAATTTCAGTTTACGAATGCATCGCTGGTAGTCTTCCGTCCTATTTTGGAAGCTCATGGCAACGACGCAAATCAGTAGCACTCCAACATAGTGAGCATAGGCAAACAGGAACCAGGCTGTCGGTATGTACCTGTTGGATCGA
>NW_024013129.1:0-736 GCF_000499745.2 Eimeria mitis | reverse complement strand
TGTACACATTAAAACCACCTGCATGCTGGGGTGTATGTACACCCCAGCCAAACAACAACAACAACAACAATATAATATAATATTATATTATATTATATTATATATAATACAACAACAAATATAACAACAACAACAAGAAAGCTAAAAAATATATAAATATCTTTTATTTCATATCATCATAAATATTTTTTTTTTCTTCGTCAGGTGTATGTACACCCAAATTTATATAAATTCAACCGCATGCAAAGAGACAACTAAAATATACACTGCTGCTGCTGCTTCTGCTGCTGCAACAGCTGCTGCTGTTGCTGCTGCCACTGCTACAACAGCCCTGCTGCTGCTGCTGCGGCGGCGGCAACATCCATGCTGCTGCTGTTGCTGTCATTGCTGCAACAGCCCTGCTGCTGCTGCTGCTGTAACAGCCCTACTGCTGCTGCAACAGCTGCTGCTGTTGCTGTCACTGCTGCAACAGCCCTGCTGCTGCTGCTGCTGCTGCTGCTGCTACAGCGGCTGCTGTTGTTGTCAATGCTGCTGCCGTTACTGTCACTGCTGCAACCGCCCTGCTGCTGCTGCTGCTGCTGCTGCTGCAGCCCTGCTGCTACTGCAATAGCTGCTACTGTTGTTGTCACTGCTGCAAGAGCCCTGCTGCTGCTACGACAGCCCTGCTGCTGCTGCAACAACTGAACTGCTGCTGCAGCAGCTGCTGCTGTTGCTGTTACTGCAGCAACAGCCCTGC
>NW_024013128.1:0-737 GCF_000499745.2 Eimeria mitis | reverse complement strand
GAATTTCCACAAATACGCAAAGGCGGGATATAAAGATAATGCTCAGGTATGACGCCGTCGTGTTGGTGCCGAGATTCAAATCTTTTCTCCAGAGACGATCGAGGTGAGGATTGAGGACTGAATGGTGTTGAATTCTGCATTTCGTCTGTGATATACAAGCAAACAGAGAAGACAAGCCGCAGCACGAACTAGACATGTAGATACAATCCTTAAAACAATTTTTGTTTTTTTGCACGAGTCTACAGAAACACAAATCCCCCATGAATTCGTTTCTCTCCGTCTTCTTATTTAGGTAGTCACCCAAAAACACAAATGTGCCGTCTGTAGTCTGCTTTGCGTAGCATACCTTGTATACTATTGGTTCGCTCAACAGAAACAGAGATGCATTCTTCTTCGGTTTGTGTTGAGAAAGGAGGACCTGATTCCTGCATTTTTCGTCTTTCTTCAGCTCCAAATACATCAACTTCGTCGTTTCCTGAGGTGAAATCATCGTCTACTAAACCCAATAATATCTTTTCGAAGGTCGGCGGCGGGAGGCGGCGAGGCGACATCACTTTTTTAGGGGGAGGCCTAGGGGGGGCTTTGCACGGAATCTCATCAGCATTTTTTCTGACTGGAGAGAGGACAGCCCCCTCTTTTCTTTTCTTTCCGTGTGTTTCACGTTTGGATTTACTTTGGCTTCTGCGGTGGCCATGACCTCGATTACTGTTGGATCGTCTTCGCCTGTGGTCCGTTGA
>NW_024013127.1:0-737 GCF_000499745.2 Eimeria mitis | reverse complement strand
CTAAACCCTCAACAAACCTGATAGTAATCCATGATGGTGCGTGTGTCTGGCATCCACTCCTCTAAACCCTGCAGCGAGGACTCCTCTAAAACTGTTTTCCATTCTCCTTTTCTTGTGCTGTATATACACCCCACAAAAACACAACAAAACAACTGTCTCCTTTTTTTTGTTTTTTTCTTTTTCTTTGTCTCTGTCTCCTCTTTCTTTTGGTGGTCGTTTTGTTTGTACTTTTGTTAGGGGTGTGCTGTCTCTCTCTTTCTGTCTCTCTTTCTCTGTCTCTCTCTGTCTCTTTGTCTCTCTTTCTGTCTCTCTCTCTCTGTCTCTTTCTCTCTCTTTCTGTCTCTCTTTCTCTGTCTCTCTCTGTCTCTATCTCTCTCTTTCTGTCTCTCTCTCTCTGTCTCTTTCTCTCTATTTCTGTCTCTCTGTCTCTGTCTCTCTGTCTCTTTCTCTCTCTTTCTGTCTTTCTTTCTTTCTCTCTCTCTGTCTCTTTCTCTTTCTGTCTGTCTCTCTTTCTCTGTCTCTCTTTCTCTGTCTCTCTTTCTCTGTCTCTCTTTCTCTGTCTCTTTCCTTCTGTCTCTTTTCTCTGTCTCTATTTCTCTGTCTCTCTCTCTCTGTCTCTTTCTCTCTATCTGTTTCTCTGCCTCTGTCTCTCTCCCTTTGCCTCCCTCTATCTCTCCCCCCTGTCTCTGTCTCCTTTGCTGTCCTCTCTCTCTCTCTCTCTCTCTCTCTCTCTCTCT
>NW_024013126.1:0-737 GCF_000499745.2 Eimeria mitis | reverse complement strand
CCGGCTGGTACGCGATAGAGATAGCAGCACACTAGAAGCCACAACAGAAAAACGAAAACTGAAACAAGAGTTGATAACTTTCCTGTGTATCCTAAGGACGGAGAGGCGTCTTTCTGGTTGGCTGTGGAGCACATAAAAAACGAGCTGCTGCAGCAGCTGTTCTGGAGGGTTCTTTCCACGGGCTATGAAATAGGCCAAGTCCGCCGCCTGGAACGGTGAAAGCCGTCCCTGCTGCTCCCAAACGCGGCGGAGTAGCAGCACATGGTCCTGTTCCCCCGTCTCATTTTGTCTCCTACTTCCCTGGCCCCTGGCGCTGCAATGCTCAGGGAGAGCAAGGGCTCGTGAGGGGCCCTCAGAGCCTGCTCGTGGTAGTCCCTTTGCCTGAAGAAGGCCCGAAGCCCCAGAAGAATCACGCCAAACAGTCTTCCCTTGCTGCCGTTTGTACACGTCCCACTGAGGCGCAGAAGCAAGCACAACCACAGTGGAGATGCTAGTGGGCACCCAAGCCACAGGAAAGCGCCAGCTGCCTCTTCACTCGCCTATGCAGCGATAACACTGAAACTCCATGCAGCCAAGGGGCTATTCATGCTTTAGGTGCACTGATTCCCATGGAGACAGACACGGATGACAGAATCGGCGTTGCATGACAAACAGCATCCGCTACGTGTGGCATTGCCCTTGAAAACAACTTTGCCCTGCAAATGAAACTACTTGCCTTGGCCATGTAGACCAAGTTG
>NW_024013125.1:0-737 GCF_000499745.2 Eimeria mitis | reverse complement strand
CAGGTGAATCAAGGAATATCACTTCGAGAAGTGCAGTGTTGTATTTTAATTTCATTATTTTCACGGGAACTATTTGTTGACTGGCGGGGGAGATGACGTTTGGCATGATGTGTTTTGGCTTTGTGCCGCGAAAGAACTTCGTAGCAAAGGTCACGTGCTGACATTTGTCGGCTGCTTGCAGCAATACCCTTCGAAAGCCTACGGTGCTTGAGGAAGTGCTTAATGGAAAATTGGACCACTATCACAGCCGGAACTGAAGAGTACAGAGGGGCAGACATGCCGGCTGAGCCTTTCCGCAGAAACGAAGGTTTTGCCACAACATCTACCTGGTGATCAACCTACTGCGACGTTAACGGGATATCCGTAAGAGAGTCTGAAGGCGTTTAGCAAGTAGACGTCCGGACACTCCGGCTAAGTAATGGCCCGTTCAGGCCTTCGACACTCGCTGTTTCTCTTTGAAGACCTGAATAGTAGTGCTTGAATGAGCATAGTTCCATTGAAGTGCACACTAGGGCAGCAGGAGGGTCTTGCCTCCCACCCCCTGGTTTAGCGACGCCGCTGAGATGGCCCGCAGAGTTTCAATTACATTAGAAGCCTGTCATTGTGGTCGTCTGCAGCTGTGTGCGAGTGGAGGGCCTTGAACATGCTATGTTGGGCGCTCCGATGGAACTCTGTTGTTTCAAGCGCTTTGATCCATGCCTTCAAACAGAAACGGCGAGTGTCGATGGCATAGTAGG
>NW_024013124.1:0-737 GCF_000499745.2 Eimeria mitis | reverse complement strand
ATATAGTATCTCTATTTCTAGGCAACTGTTTTTCACTCATATGAGACGCAAAGCAACCAGAAGGAACGGGGAGCTTGTACATTTTCCCCTTCTCTATTAAATTGAAACGAAACTGCAACAATTAACAGAAAATATTAAATCTCTTTCAAATATAATGCAACGCGTTTGCAACAAGTTGAACTGGTGTGGTGAGGTGCGTATACACCCCAATGCTTCTTGCGGTGTATACGCAGCTTCCAGCTTTCGCTTTCTGTTTGCATTTGTTTGTTCATAGTAAACTAAGAATATCTTTTTTTTGGTTTTTGCAAAAAAAAAAAATAAAATGGAAGATAGCGGAGTTCAGCTTCAATATTATAAATCTCTTTTGCATCGGTTTGTGGTTTTTTCTTTTTTTTTTATTTTTTTCATGTTTCCACTTTTTCATGAATTTCAGGTTGAATGCGATCGAGGGGCAGAACCGTGTGTTAGAGTTTGAACTGGAAACGCATAATTCTGTGATAAATTTGTTAGAAGATTCTTGCACAAAGGTATTTAAACTTTATTTCTCATCGCTTTCCTTTTTTTTATAGCTGAAACACCACCGATTCAGCTCGCCAAAGATGTGTTTGAAAAGCAACAAACCCTCAACACCCTCCAGCAGAAATATATGCAACAGTTACAGAATTTAAAACTTCACGAAGAAATGCAAAAGGGTTTCAATGCATCTGTTGTTAATGAAGCAACTGCTTATCATGCTC
>NW_024013123.1:0-737 GCF_000499745.2 Eimeria mitis | reverse complement strand
TTTTTTTTTTTTTTTTTTTTATTTACTTTATTGTATCCATACAAAGAGAAGAAACAAATAAATATGTTTTCTTTTGTTTATTATTTATTATTCTATATAATAATAAATAATAAATAAAAAATAAATAAAAATAATAAATAAAATAAAAAAAAAACAAAAATAAAATAAACTAATAACAAACATATTTATTAAATTATTTGTTTACTGCTTATAACACAATTTTGTGTTTTTTATTTCTTAAAGGCGTAGCTGCTGCATGCATGCATGCATGCATGCATGCATGCATGCATGCATGCATGCGTGCATGCATGCATGCATATTATAATAATATTAATATAAATATTAATATTATTATAATATTAATATTAAAAATATTAATATTAATAATATGCATGCAGCAGCAGCTAGCTGCATGCATACAGAATATAAACATCTGCATGCATGCATTTATACTTAAGAAAATGCATGCATGCATGCATGCATTTATATTTATATTTATTAATTTATATTTATATTTATATTAATTAATTTATATTTATTAATTTATATTTATATTTATATAATTATTTTAATATGCATGCATGCATGCATGCATGCATGCATTGAATATATGCTGCATGCAAGCCCCATATATATTAACAATAATAATAAGCTGCATGCATGCATGCATGCATGCATGCATGCATGCATGCATGCATGCAGTAATATATATAATTAATAATATTAATTATAACAAA
>NW_024013122.1:0-737 GCF_000499745.2 Eimeria mitis | reverse complement strand
ACTGTTTGACCCATTTCCTGGAGAAACTGCTTGTACCACTGCTGGTCGCTTTTGCTGAAAGAGGGACTTATTAGAGGTGAATGCGTCGTTGGCGATTTAAAGATGTCCTCGCCCAGCTTGGTGACATGCGCTTCTCGGGCTTCAGGTGAATTCAACATCTTCTCATGTTCATTTTTTTTTCCGGGTGCCGGGATGGTGCTTTGCTCCAACAGCCACTCTGCTATTTTGCCCTTGGCGCCTCCTGGAGGTCTCGCTTGCTACGCATTCGGCTTGTAGTTCCTGTACGCACGGAATCTTCATTCCGTTCTTTGTCATCATAAACGACCTTGCACTAATAGCTGCAATTTCCAGTGCAATCGAGTAGTTGACTACGAGGTTCCCCATTTTGCATAAACGCTGCGCCTAAGTTGTTTCTACATGACGGGCAGTTGAATTGCTGCCGGGAGTTTTCAGTTGCCATCTTAAGTTGGGCCGAATATAGCATGAATTGGTCGTGATACAAGCCCTGCCAAGCCATCTCAGCAGTTGTTCAAACCCATCTTCCCAGCATTCCGCATTCGCTTTTGCGCATCAGGTGTGTACGACATAATGCAGGCTTTTGCCTTTGCGAAGGGCTTGTCCTTCAGGAGGACTCTATGTAGGTGATACAGCGAAGCATGTGTATCATACTGTTCTCAACGCCACCGCACTCGTTGCAACATGCTTGCATAGCTGCCCTCTTCGCCAGTGTTTGCATG
>NW_024013121.1:0-737 GCF_000499745.2 Eimeria mitis | reverse complement strand
GACGAATTGAGTGCACCTTGAGCAAAGCTGTACTCGTAAACTGCACAGTACAGACTTGGCGTCCCGCAGGAGACACTGCTGCCACGCCACCGTGCAGGGCCAGTTATCACACCCCTCATCACACGTCTCCTCACAGCCCTTGCAGCGTCAGCCTGAAGGGATGCCGATGGCGACTGCGGTCGCGTCCTTTCGCAACAGCCATTGTCGGACTGCACAGTCCTGTGACGGACCAGACCCTCCGACTGAACACAACCTTGGTTGTTCTGAGAAGAGGACCGGGATCGATAGTGCGGCGTTGATGGGAGCAGAGGCGTGGCCGCTCGATCACCTGCTGCAGAGCAGAATGCAGCCTCTGACATTGCCCGCTCAAAACCCGTGTTCGCACAGAATCGCCGAAATATGGAGTCAAAGGCCACTGGGGTGCTAGATACACCTACAGGGAAAAGTTCATTATGTACAACGTTTTTCGTATTAGTTAAGAGCAGGTGCTACCACCTCCATTGTCCATTTCGTTGTCCGGCCACCCTCCAGATGCTACAAGCCACCGCCCTCCGGACCAGTGGGCCACGAGGCCCGGAGAACCCGAAAACCCTTATTACGCCGTGGTCGATACTAGTTTATGCCCCCTCAAACAAATGCGCTTTTGAGAAGAATGAACTTTTCGTATAGGAAGGCGAAGGCGCTGAAATTTCCTCTTCTGGAGGCGCGCGGACGCGGATGGCTGTGCAGGCAAACGA
>NW_024013119.1:0-738 GCF_000499745.2 Eimeria mitis | reverse complement strand
GTGGGATGCGTGCGAACAGTAAGCCAACGAAGCCAATCAAAATGCTCAAGAACCACTGCTCCAACGTGAGTCCCTGAGCATAGCAGCAAAAACAGCAGAAACCGACAGAGTGCCAGGCAAGAAAAGTGGATGAAGGCTCGTTAACGGTGAAGACACCAAGGGACTTATATTCCTGCATGCGCCAACAGAAGCATGTGCGCGCATCTATTCCGCCGCATTCCTAGATCTCCAGTTGCTGGTGTTTGTACTTCCTAAGATTAATAGGCACCAAATACATACATTGCTAAAAAAGCCGATCTTTATAGACAGAGGGGAATCGATACGCCATACCATTGGCTGTTAAATATATTATGCATTTCAAAAAAAAATTGTGGAGGTCTGAGACATTTGGAAGATTTGATCAATCTGAGCTGCTTACCTCTCGGTGACAACCCAGCATAGGGCCGCCGTACTCCACCATCAGGATTTGTGAGCAGAGAATAAACAACCAAATGAAGAACCCCAGAGGGTTGCTTGTCATTTTGGCAAAAAGTCTGGGCAAGGACATTTTTTTTGTGAAGTCCTCTTCGACGTCCCTGGCGTTGATCATGTTAAACAGCTGCATGAGCACGAATGTATTGAACACAAATGTCAGGTGCCTGGACGGACCAATGATTCCTATCCAACGTTCTTCGTAGTCTTCTTCCGTGGAGAACAATTTGAATCTTCTGCCAGATCTCATGAGACTTCCTTGCCCTG
>NW_024013118.1:0-738 GCF_000499745.2 Eimeria mitis | reverse complement strand
CCCAGGTGAGTCTGCGTAACGCTTGCTGCTATTCAAACTGCTGCTGTCAGGTCCCCCCAGCAGAGCCAGCAACAGAAGCATCGGCCCCACACTCTTGTTTTTGTTTTTGTATCTGTCTGCGTTGTCTGTCTCTCAGGTTGCACTGCAGCAGCTGCATGCACTGCCTGCAGATGCTGCAGCAGCAGCAGATGCTGCTGCAGCCAGCGGCCTGAATGAGCTGAGGGCCCATCAAGCGCAGAGCAGAGACAAAACCAGGAAACGCCAAAGAGCGGCAGGAGGAGAGACAGGTGTACATACACCCCACAAACTGCATGCAGCAGCTTGCTGTGAAGACGACGCAGCAGACAAACCGCTTAGAGAGGACCTTGCATGCGCTGCTGCAGCTTCTACTGCGTCAGCAGCAGCAGAAGCAGCACCACGAGAAGCAGCAGCAGTAGCAGCACCACAACCGGCAGCAGCAGCAGCACCAGCAGCAGCACCAGCAGCAGCACCAGCAGCAGCACCAGCAGCAGAAGTACCGGCAGCAGCATCAGGAACTGTTCCAGCAACAGCTCCAGCAGCAAAACCAGAAGCAGGAACAGCAGTAGCAGCACCAGCAGCACCAGCTGCACCATCACCAGCAGCACCAGCACCATCACCAGCAGCAGCAGCAGCAGCACCACCACCACCAGCAGCAGCAGCAGTGGGGCAAGCAGAGCAGAAGATATATATAAAGAAGGAAGGAGACGGTGTGCTGCA
>NW_024013117.1:0-738 GCF_000499745.2 Eimeria mitis | reverse complement strand
AAAAATCCCACAAAACTCCCGCGACGTTCGGAGACCCAAAGTCGGCAGAAAGGTGCAGGGCTGCTTCCTTCGGAGCACACACAAGTTACACATCTTTGCGGATTTAGGAACGTATCACACTTTCATGTTCTGCTACGTGCGCCTTCTGCTGAGGCAAACCCGAACCAAACACTTGACTTCACAGCGGTGACGCTTCTGTAAGCCGGTGTCCTCAGAGAAGGGCATTTTGCCTCGACAAGCGACACACCATTCCGCTAACGCAAACTGCTAGCAGATGTCCAACTCATATCATTCTACAGCTGCAGCTAGACGCACGCGCTTCAACGTAAAACTCACTCTTCAAGCCTAACGCACGTTGCCCGCTTATTTGCGTCTAGCCGTGCAAAGCCAATGTCAGCAAATAGTACCAGGCTGCGTGTCCTGTGCCCAACGGAATGATGATGCCCACCTCCTCACCCGGAGGTCGTAAACCTACACAAGCCAAGACATGGCGCAAACCCTCGCCGCCCACAGGGAAGCTTTTTTAGCTGGTTGTGCCATGCGTCGCTCCTGCAACTGATCGGCTAGGTGGCAACGGAAACTAGCGGATCGACAGCTCTGCCGTCAAAGTCCAAAAGCCATATCGATCGCCAACTACTAACGACTTAGTTCCTTTACAAAGGAGGCCTTTCTGCACACATGACCGCAGTGGCAACGAATGAACGTAGTGTTGAGCTGTACTATCATGCCGTGAGCCAC
>NW_024013115.1:0-738 GCF_000499745.2 Eimeria mitis | reverse complement strand
TAGTGCAGGAGGCTCTCCAAGCCGGACTTGACTCAATCGGGTTAGCAGATTCGATATTCATCTTCGCCACAGGCAGCTTCCACCTCCTTTCTTAGCATACCAAATCGACAGCGATGGTATATACCAAATCCACCACTCTACCGTCGCCACTTCCGCATTATCTACTTTTAAATCACTGCATTGGTGTTGTGCTGTGCTGATTGGTTCTAATTTACAGAAAAACATATCCGTCAGGCACACCGGCATGGCAGCAGCAATGGGCGAAGGACGAAGTTCACAGTGTGTTGCACCTTCTCGGCGCCAGCAGCACGAAAATCGGCTGCGTCATTGGAAATTGCGTCAAAAAAGTTGAAGCTCCGGTGCACGCCAAGTCAGAACCAGACCAACCAACAACGTCTGTGCTTTTCTGCGAATTGACTCCTGCAGCAACAGTGGACGAGGCCGCCTTTAGGTAAGTTTGGTCTTTTGAATTTGCAGTTTTAGATGGTTCTTAAGTAATGATTTAAGCGTCAACGACTACACCAACTGGAGATGTATTCTTTTACTCCGTCTGTTTGTTCTTCTTCCTTGCAGCGAGGAGTACTTTAAGGAACTTATTGCACGAGAAACTAAAATAAAAGATATGACGGAAGAAGATCTGAAGGATCCTATTGTAACCAGCTCTGCAGATGTTGCCGTTCCCAGCATTCTAACTGCCGGTTTGGTCGCCATCCTGGCAGCTATCTCTGCCTAGACAGG
>NW_024013114.1:0-739 GCF_000499745.2 Eimeria mitis | reverse complement strand
TATGTACAGCATTCCTTGTATGTGTTTTTTGTATATTTTCTCTCTCTATCAGGCCGCATCGACCCCCCCCTGTATCCCTCGATTCTCTCCCCTTTAAAGAGAGGCTGAGACTGCAGGCAGAGGAGAGAAGACACCAGGCGGCTGTACGCAGCTTACGGGGCAATGCTGCTGCTGACGATGATACTTTTGTTGATATGAACAGAAGCCTTGCGTACGTACACTAAACCCTAAACCCTAATAAACCCTAAACCCTAATAAACCCTAAACCCTAGTAAACCCTAGTAAATCCTAAACCCTCTTTTCTGTTTCTAGGAGAGAAGGAAATGGCTTCTCTCTGCACGTACGAGAAACAACAAGCAGCAAAGCTAGGGTTTCAGGTGTACAGACAGAAACACAGATACGGGGTGTATGCATGCGGTGTTGTTGCAGCATGGGGGTGAACGCTCTCCTCGGTGTCTTCTTAACTTTCCTTGGCGGGTATTGGGCTGCTCTCTACTGCGGTGTTATTTCCTTTGAAACGGTGGGGAGAACAAGTTGCTGCTGCTGTGCTGCTGTAAACCCTAAACCCTAAACCCTAAACCCTCAGGGTTTAGGGTTTAGGGTTTAACTTGTGATGCGAAAGCAACAGAAGATACACTGACACTGCTGAGGCTGCTCCTCATGCTGCTGCTGTAGCTGTTTCTTATGCTGCTGATGCTGCAGGTGCATGCATATATGCATATATATATATATATATATA
>NW_024013112.1:0-739 GCF_000499745.2 Eimeria mitis | reverse complement strand
GAGGCGATGCGAAACGATGGCAATGAGCGTGAATTGCAATCTGTACAGCGTCTAGACTTGCCTTTCCGATAAAAAGTACAAAAACGGATCCTAAAGACCACTGCGAAGAACGCTGGTTTGTCAATTACGTTTTCTCGCGCACTTGCGTTTGCGATGTATGGGTGTAAGAAGGATCGGATATGGGTGATGCCAGGAGCATAAACGTCTGGCACGAACAGGAGGACCGTCGGGCAACGATGAGAATTGGACGGCCAACTGCCCCGCGCCACGCGCCCAGCGCCCCGTGCTTCTTTCGCATTTTGCAGAGCATTGTGCAAATCTGGGCAAAGCTAGTGCGTCCTCGATGAAAATAGCACATGAAAAATAGTGGAGGCAATATGAGCAATTCGCAAACTCGCTATGCAACTGAATTGCTACATATTGGAAAAGGCGGCGGGCAAAGGACTATCTAGGAATGCCATCTTTGCTGGGGTGTTAATGCTAGGCGTGCAAAAATATCGAGGGTAGGTGACCTGTCAGGCATCTGGTGGAGTAGTATGTGTGTGGCTAGCGTGTGTAGGGGAATGCGCCACTGCATCCCCTAGAAACAACTGGGAGGTCCCTCTGGATGGGAATTAGCCTGGCGGAGTACCAGCATATTGGGTTGCAGTGCTCTTCGCGTTTGCATGTTGGATAAACCGGTGAGTTTCAGAAAGACGGTGTGAAGCTGTTCGCGTTTAATCCACCACGTTGGTGCTCT
>NW_024013111.1:0-739 GCF_000499745.2 Eimeria mitis | reverse complement strand
CCGTGTTAAAGACAGACCTTCGCAAGCGCAGCAGACATAATAGAATCAAATGGGGATTGACACGCAAAGACTCACCAGGAATACGTGCACGTGCTAAAGGAGAAAAAACGGCGCAAGGCACTGAGCTGCTCCTTGCAGTCCGTGACAGCGGCACAACGGCCTTGACCAAAGCATCTAACGACACAGCATACGGAGTAAGAAACCAAGAAACTCGTGTTAAGAAACTACATTGCGCAGATGACTCCACCTAATCAGCCAACGACTGGTGAGGTTGAGAACTAATGTTGCTGAGCTTAAGGTTGCGACGAGAGTTGCTGTGACAGACGGCAGCTTGCAAAACATTCCAAACGCAACATGGCATCCGCTGCTTGCCCATCAGCCATCGCCTCCGGCTGACCCTCCCGCTGCGTCAGTTGCTATCCTAACTTCCTCTATTCCCTCCCACCTCATGGCTCTCCGATACGCCTGCCTGGGCAATTTACTGCAGACTCCTTTGCCCCAAAAGGAGACTGCGAAACAAGAGTAACAGCCGGACGCAGTAGTCGCAGACATACGGACTGAATGCGTCATGCGTTACAAGCAAATAGTTGCATGATGAAACACGAAGTCAAGGGGCGAAGTCAACCAACGATCCTAATGTACTATGCACAAGCAATTTTGAAAGCGTGATCAACAGTGCAGACCATCGTAGCCACCTCGATTGTCGGACGACACATTCGCCACGGCTCTAAGCGGAAGC
>NW_024013110.1:0-739 GCF_000499745.2 Eimeria mitis | reverse complement strand
ACGCCTTCTGGCCCATTTTGGCCACACCCTAGTCAAGTAGCAATGCGCAGCGAAGTCAGCGCTTTAGAAAAAGGGGCATGGGCGACGGCGGATTATGAGCTAGCCTTTGGAGGTGGCGGAGATCAACAGCATCTCCCACTAATACAGAAAATGCCAAGGCTTCAGCAGGACGCATCCCTCCCTCAAACACACCCATCAGAAGTTTATGTAGCAAGTACAACTACTTGGCTGTCCCCCTTTTCTGTTGGCAGACCAACAAGCGGTGGAGCCGCTCTTACTCCGGAGGGCTGGCTCGATGATCCTCTAGCAAACATCTATCAACAAACTTCCCAGCAGGTGGCAGTGGGCACTGTATGGAGAAATCCAGTGGTGGAAGCAGCTTCGACAGCTCCCATCGATGCAGGTTCTGTGGGAACGCCCAGTGAAGGTGCAGGTAAAATCGGCTCAATGACTGCAGGTGCAGCCGCTGGCAAGGGTAGGGCGGTGCCGACCGTTCAGATGAGTGCAGCGCAACAGCGTGAACACCAGACACCAGCCGTTGTTGTTAATTTGGATGCAGTGAAGGGGTCTGCGTCTGCTCCGGCTGTGAAGGCAGCAAGGCGTGGAGGCGCAGGAAAAGGTGAGGCACCAAGCATTCGTCAGCATCCTTTTGTTCGGCTGCCAGCGGTAAATCCGGAGGACATCCACAGAAGCTTCCGTAAGGAGTTTGCGCTCACATTAGACTTGAATAACCTTAGTC
>NW_024013109.1:0-739 GCF_000499745.2 Eimeria mitis | reverse complement strand
GGAGTCCGGGGTTCAGCAGTTTGGATCGCCGGAAAACCACCGAAAAACCTGTATTAAAGTTTTATTTTAATAAATATTTGTATTTTTTTCATGATTTCGTAGCTGCTTTGCCTCTATCCACCGCTGACCAGCGCCCTACTGCTGCGTTCCGCTCGGAGCGGCCGCTGGCCACCGGCGCCGATGGTCTGCCGATCTGCGTTCCTCTTCCTCTTTTCGCCACTTTTTTGGTAAATTATGAAGACAGCATCAACTCCTGTCTTCTATAAAACTCCTTTGTAGCACCGAAGTGAGAAAAAAGCCGCTCTATTGCTCTCGGCGCCCGCAGCAGCCGCTCCGCCAGCTGCACGGGCAGTTGCCGCTGTCTCACGCGACCCGTATCCCAGGCAGCAGACCCAACACCGCCGCCTCCAGCGATGGCGTCGCCGCCTCTCGACAATGGCCCTATCGCAGACTCTCTTCCTCCGTCAACTGGAGCGCTAGCTGCGCCCAATTCGCTGCTAGAACTCGAACCCGGCAAGGCTTCCCCCCTCTCCACGACGAAACCCCAACCTGCACAC
This sequence comes from Eimeria mitis, assembly GCF_000499745.2. Lineage (NCBI taxonomy): Eukaryota > Apicomplexa > Conoidasida > Eucoccidiorida > Eimeriidae > Eimeria > Eimeria mitis. The sequence continues at coordinate 182 of NW_024013109.1, read as the reverse complement.
ATTCACTGCCCTTCACCTTCTGCTGCAGATGTTCCTGCTACAGCTGGAGAGTTCTGCTTCAGCAGAGCTCAGGGGCCCCAGGGGCCCCAGGCAGGAGGAGAAAGCCGGGGGCCCCCGATTAAGGCGGAAACTGCGGAGCGTCTGCACGCCTCTGATCCGTTCTCTAGCTTCTTCGAGCAGTC
>NW_024013107.1:0-740 GCF_000499745.2 Eimeria mitis | reverse complement strand
TTATTGCTCCTGCTGTATTTGTCTTTTTTATTTTTATTATTTTTATTATTTTTATTATTTTATTTATTTTTTAGTATTTACTATTATTACTTTTGTTTTTTATCTTTTTTAACACAACTAATAACTCCTGCTAATCTTGAGAAGCTAGGGTTTAGGGTTTAGGGTTTTAGGGTTTAGGGTTTAGGGTTTTAGGGTTTAGGGTTTCAGGGTTTTAGGGTTTAGGGTTTAGGGTTTAGGGTTTTAGGGTTTAGGTTTCGTTTATTTAATGTATAAGCGAGAGAAGAGACAAAGAGACAGAGATAGAGAGATAAAGAGAAATATATAAAGAGAAAGATATAAAGAGAAATATATAAGGAAAAAAATAAAGAGATAAAGAGAGAGAAAAGGAGACAGACAGAGAGAAGAAAAGTACAGAGGGAGAGAGGAGACAGTGTAACATCTATTATATTTTTTCTCTTTTGTTTTTTTCTTTTTCTTTTTATTATCTTTCTGTTTTTTATTTTTATTTTTTTATTATTTCTGTCTTTTATTATTATATTTCTCTTCGTTGTTATTCTATTTGTTATTTTACTCTTTTTTATTTTTATTGATACTCTTATTAATACTATTATCTACTATCATTACAATTATATTTATATTTATTAGTTTATTATTTAAAATAATAAAAATAAAAAAGATAAAAATAAAAGTAGCAACATACGAGTGATAAAAGGCATAATTACAACTCTACAAATACACAA
>NW_024013106.1:0-740 GCF_000499745.2 Eimeria mitis | reverse complement strand
GTTCATGGTGTGTTGGTAGATTAACATGGCGAAGTAAGAAGGGGAGAGAATATGAGAGTTGGTTCGTCCTCTTCGGAGGTTGCTTGCGGAGTAGGGGCCGCTGAAGGGAAGAGCTCAGTGTCTAACGCAGCAAAAGTAGTTATAATGATCAACTATTGAAATTTGATAACCCGCGGAATTAATTGTTGGGTTTTAGCCTTTAGCCTTTAGTTGGGGAGATGCAAGTCCCAGGGTTCGTATTTGTTCGCTGCATCGACCGTTATCTTCATGTTCTGGTACGTGTAAGGCCCTGGTGTTCAGCCGTGCAAGTCGAGAATACACGGAAAGCTCCGGAAACCAACACTTCAGTAGATCTTCATCGAAGAAATAACTTATAATTTCATACGTAATAAATACTATAGCCTGTTCAACGTAGAAACTAGGTAGCAAAAGGCTAATGTACCCAATGTAGACGCATACGTATCCGAGTTTGCCACGTAAGCGACACTACAACCAGTGCGGCAACTGGACGCACATGTGGCAGAGATAAAATCCGTGATTAGTAAGGAGTGGGAAGGAGAGCGCGCGATAATGAGAAAACATGGTTCTGGTCTTTGCTAGGTTGGTCAACCTTTAGACATCTCAGAGTACTCCCGCGAATAGCCTGCAGTACCTGCACGTTACTGTGGCTGGTTGTCGTCAGCACCCTCCTCGCGGCCTATTCAAGCTGGTGGGCGCTGTGCGGAAATCCGCTCCATCAG
>NW_024013105.1:0-741 GCF_000499745.2 Eimeria mitis | reverse complement strand
GAAGAAAAACGGCCCACACCCCACTGCTGCTGTTGCTGCTGCTGCTGCAGCTGCTGCTGCAGCAGCAACTGCTGCTGCACGTGGAAACGCTGCAGCGGAATGACTCTACGGAGGCCTTGCGCTGGCTCGCGCAGCAGCAGGCTGCATGTACACCCCAAATGGCAACGTGCTGCTGCCGCTGCTGCTGCTGCTGCTGTTGCTGTTGCTGCTGCTGCTGTTACTCCAGCACCAGCACCTGCAGCAGCTCCAGCAGCAGCAATTGCTGTTGTTGCTGCTGCTGCTGCTGCCCCCCTGTAGGGCCGCGAGCGGCCCCACATCGTTGACGGCCAGTGCCTAGGACAGATGCCTAAGCCTGGCGCAGCAGCAGCAGCATGTGCTGCTGCTGCTGCTCCAGCTCGTGCTGCTGCTGCCGTTGCTGTTGCCGCTGCTGCTGCCGCTGCTGCTGCTGCTGCTGCTGTAGAGAGGCTGCTGCAGCGTCAGCGGCAGCAGGCAGCAGTTGAGAAGCAGCAGCAAATGGCGCTCATGGCTTTGTCGCTGGGGAGAAAGTGTACGCGTCAGGAAGCAGCAGCAGCAGCTGCAGCAGCAGCAACTGCTGCTGCAGCTGCTGCTGTTGCAGCTGCTGCTGCTGCAGCTGTTGCTGCAGCGGCTGCAGCTGCTGCTCGCGCCTGGGCGCGTGCTGCTGCTGTTGACGGCTGCTGCGGCCCTATAGGAGAAACACCCAGTCTTGCCTCTGCCTGCTGC
>NW_024013103.1:0-741 GCF_000499745.2 Eimeria mitis | reverse complement strand
AAGGCACACAAGGCAGTTCGTTGTCGTTCCTAATCATAAGCGTACGCCCTTTTCGATGCGCCGAAGTAACGCCGTGTAGTGACTCTCATACTGAGCAGATGCCTTGCAAGTAACGCGTTCCGCATAGCTGTATATTTTCCTGCTTGCAAATGTCCTTACACGCAACAACCGCCGACGCAGCTTTTGGCGCACTCTAAAGGCCAAGCCAAGTAGACAAACCTGCAGTTTTTTCTCAGAGGTGTTTTCTTTTTCACGATGCAACATTTACATTTCTGCTTGACGCCTTCCAAATTCTGCCAATTAATCGGAGCGACACAGTCTGTGCTCTAGGGTTCCTACATGGCCCACCCAATTCGTAATCTTGTGCGCGTAGCGGGATACCCAGACGGCTTTCCACTCTTCGCCCTACCACACCTAATCGGCGGCTGGCCTCTTTTTCTGATATCGCCTAGCTCGCTGCTCCTATCATTGGCCATAGACAGCCACCTTCACGGATATGTCTATTCCACCGTTAGCAAGCTGTCCATGTTCTACTTTTCCGTCGTGTAGGCAGGACCCTTGAGATGCTGCTGGTTAAGTGCACGGGTGATGCATATTCGAGAGCATCGGCGGCGAAGACCCATCAACCGCAACTGCTTGGCACTTCTGACGGCAATTTAGACCAAAGCAGGACGGCGGAGTGTCTGGCACGGAACATAGAGTTATGCCTCTCTCCCTTTCCGCAAAAAGCAAAACCACACC
>NW_024013102.1:0-741 GCF_000499745.2 Eimeria mitis | reverse complement strand
TTCAGTAGCATTTGCGCTTGTAGTATTCCTTGCGCTTGCGCCATATCCGCCAGGCGGTATAGGCACTGAACGCCCAGGATGTGTGTTGCTTGGGGCAGGTGCAAAATTTTCGATGGAGCTGCTCGATATGAAGCCCCACAAGCTCGGATGGATGAAGGAGCTGCGCATTGAGTATATGCCAGGGATCGGTAGCTTCAGCTGACCTCTGGGTGGCACATTGGTGCTCGACAACAATGATTGCATATCTACTGTTTATGGGTAGGGCCTACAAAGCAGGTTGTGCAGTTTCGCGTTGGTGTAATCTGCAGGGATTCATGGGGAGCTTTCGCCCCCCGGTTGCTCAGGAAGTGCGATTCATGCTGGTTATAGACCAGATTTGCAGAAGCATCCAGTGAAGGGACGGTGCTGTGGATTCTTGGATATGAGAGGAAGGTCTGTTTAGCAGATCGCGCAGTGTCTCTTGCTGCGATGTACAAATTGACGTTCCGAAGTCAAAGCTTATGGGGATTGGCTAAATGTTTTGCTCCACAGTCAGACTGCGGGCCGCTACGAAGAACGTGTGCACGGAAAAGCTCGTAGCGGCCCGCAGCCTGACTGAGGCGCAAAGCGAAGTAGTGAGGCAGCTAGTGTGAAGTACACCACAGGCTAGCCAAAACTTGATTTCATTTCTTCCTGGTGAGGCTATTAAAGGGGCCGCAAGTAAAGCTTCTCAGTGGATTTCCAGGGAGTGTGTGGCTAAAG
>NW_024013101.1:0-741 GCF_000499745.2 Eimeria mitis | reverse complement strand
GCAAGTGCGTATGTGCTTCTGCGGTGTGGCTGGACCCTCTCGGGTGTTCCAATCGGGCGCCGGCTTGCTCAGAGAGTACTTGTGCAATGCCAGGCCCATTTTTGCTACGCAGGGATGGTAGTGTCGGGTTGAGCCGCGGCTGAGACACGTGCATGAGTCCTAATGCCGCTTGCTTTCGGAAGGAAGCGAAAACGCAGTTCATTTTGTGTTTAACCCAGAGGAAAGCAGAAGACGCAGTGCAGGATGCCAGTTCTGGCTTGGCGAGATTCATTGTCCTGTTTTGGGCATGGAGTAGGTGCAGTGTTTCGATGCGTCGCTGACTGTCCTTCGCCCGAGATCCGCGGCGCCTGTAAAAATGTTCATAGCACTTCGGCGTAGGACACAAAGGCAAACAGGCAGCAAAATTCCAATGTTATCCAAAAGGACGAGCCTCGACGGGAACTCCCTATGCAGCACTCTGTATTGGTTTGCTCTTAGTTTTAATGCTGCTTTTGCTTTGCTTGTCCTTTTGAATGCGTCTGCGGCTGTGGTGCGGCGAAGCCTACTCTAGCGTTTGCGATCTCGCACTGCTCTGGCCAGAAAGTGTGCAGATGAAATTAGTCACAGTTACCGCGATGCGTGGAGCTGATGTTTCAGAACTGTTTGTAATGGGTCTGGCGCCCCCACGTAAATTCATTTTCTCGGAATGGTGAGGACGCCATTGCGTTTCAGTTCGTACGGGAGCATGAATCAATGTACAGG
>NW_024013100.1:0-741 GCF_000499745.2 Eimeria mitis | reverse complement strand
GATTTACTGCTCGTCATGGTCTGCCGAGCAGTTCACCGTTCACGCGCATTTACAGGCTCGCCGCCACAAACTATCAGTGCGCAAATCTCTGCCGGTCTACCAAGCAATTCTACTACAGAAACGTTGCCTCAATTTGAAACTGTCACAGACCCGCACATCGCCAAGTGCCCCTCAAAGATTGCCACGCCGGGCATCTGGACAGACCACATGCACGATGGTTCAGCAAAAGCAGAGCTCTGCTTGCGCTGCCGTTCTGCCCTAACGCTCAAACCGAACGGTATATGCCTCCTGGTGCAAAGGCGGTAGGTTCGCCATGCTGCGCGACTCGAAGCACGCCAGTCATGAACCCTCCACTCCATGCTTCACTGTCTCAGGATTCTATGTTACATACGAAGCCTGCCTTGTACTGTAGCACTCGCCGCATTGAATGAACGGCCTCCTTCCCTAGGGCACCTACTCGTTTCTGTGGCACGCCCGTCACTTTGCGGCACGGTGTGTTCACTGGGTCACGCTCGCATGCTGCTGAGGGGACGCACTGCCTGTAACGTCGCATGCGCTACTTTACAAGTGGTTACATGCTCGCCGCCGCTGCCACATCGCACGGCTAACGCCAAGAGTGTGCTGTACGGCACTCAGTGGAAGTCACACTGTCAACTACCCTGCCACAGCAATCAGGATTTATACGTTCACTCGAATTCTGTGTTGCCGGCATTTCCTTTTGGTGCGGCAGCAAACCGGAAA
>NW_024013099.1:0-742 GCF_000499745.2 Eimeria mitis | reverse complement strand
CACAGCGCCAGAGAAGGCTTCGTCACACCGTGGCCGTAAAACCGCTCATACACACTGCACACCCTCACGAAGCTTAGGCATGCCCTTCCGATATGCGTCCAGCACGTAGGGCGTACACGCCTGTCGGCACCCGGCACTGCTTTAAACCAGGCAAAACGAACCAAACGCAAACCTTGCGCCAACTGCAAAAACATGCTGCTACCAGAAGCAGGCATGCTAGTCGAAGTGCTTCTTGTTGGAAGATTAACGACAGTCATGCGCGCGCAGACTGCCGGCCTTCTTCCGGTTTCCTCCTGCACCCTACTTTGGAGTGCTACTAAGATTTTGCAATGCGTGCCATGCTCCAGCAACTGCCAGCGAGATACTCATATACTGAATGCACCAATTACGAACACAAACAGTTCATTCCTGCTATCATGCAAGCTGAAACATTTGCGTCCCGACACGCGCGCTGAGAAGATGAGTTTGAGCTGCGAAGGTGTACCAAACTGTTGTTTCCAGCGGAGGGAGGTTTCGCCTTCGCAGCGGCACCACGTTATCACGCGCATACCGCCTGGTCGAAGCAGCGTGCTGTCACAACGCCAGAGAACGCTTCGCCAGGCCATGGCCGGAAACACGCGCATACACACTGCACACCTTCACGAAGCTTAGGCATGCCCTTCCGATAGCTCTCCAACAAGTACGGCGCACACACCTGTCGGCACCCGGCACTGATTTAAACCAGGAAAGGCGAACCAAACGC
>NW_024013098.1:0-743 GCF_000499745.2 Eimeria mitis | reverse complement strand
GAGCTCCAACTTCTCCTGTCATTGCAAACCCACAATTCTGCAAGCATGCACAGATACACTGATGTTTGCTCTCATACAAGCTGGATTGTACCAGTGCCCATACGCTTGCCGATTAGATGATTTGCTCCCAGAGGTCGACGTGCAGGGCAAGAGAGCGCGCTACCTAACGGTGAAAACAGAGATCTTTTTGAAAGAAGTAGTCGAGCCCAGCAATAACTTCATTGCATCCGCCGAATGATGCGACTGGCTGCAGCGTCCTCTCATGTACAATCCTTGCGTGTCCAAAGATTACCGATAGTCAAAAACGGTCAAGAGGGAAGTACACTCGTGCAGTGAAATCGAACGTTCTTGTGGTCTCCCTGAGTACCAAGCGGCAATGCGTTTGACGATTAGACGTTGACCACCAAAGGCGAAACCAAATCAGTGAATTGCACAGCCTGTGAACGCGAATCAGCTCAACTCGCTTAGGTCGCCTCGCAACGCCAGCAACTCCCTCTAGTTACCCAAAAGCTGCACAACGATTGACAGGCTTTGCCTCTCTTGACGGGTCCATGAGTTCTCACATCGGTACTGCTCGCTGCCCTCTACGCCATTGCTTGTTCTTTTCTCTTTGCCTCCGCAGAGCAGCCGCCTCCACACACAGCCGGCGAACTCCTCAATACTACCAAACATATGACACAAATCAAAGGGAAGTCGCCTCTGCCTGTATTCTGCTGCACATTGGCTGGCTAATCAGCTCACTG
>NW_024013094.1:0-743 GCF_000499745.2 Eimeria mitis | reverse complement strand
TATATATATATAAATTTATATATATATAAATTTATATAGATGTCTACTATATAGATATTTATATATTGTGGGGCTGCATGCGTTTTGTTTTTTTTTGCAGAAACGGTCCGCCCCAGACCAGGTCAGCAGGTGTCTCCTTTCTGTCTCCTTTTTTTCTTTATTTTTCTCTTTCTTGCTTTTTCTCTTTCTTTTTCTCTTTCTCTTTCTTTCTTTCTCTGTCTCCTTTCTCTCTTTGTCTCCTCTCTCTTTCTCTCTATGTCTCCTTTATCTCTTTGTCTTTTTTCTTTCTGTGTTTCATTTCTCTCTTTCTCTTTTCTGTTTCTCTTTTTGCTTCCTTTCTCTCTACATCACCTCTGGCTAGCTAGCTAGCCACCCAGCTAGCTAGCTACCCGGCTAGCTAGCGACCCACATACATTCCCAGCTAGCCATCCATGCCGATGACCAGCTAGCAGCTCGTCTAGCTAGCTAGCTGGCTAGCTAGCTAGCTAGCTAGCGTAGCTAGCTATATCTCTGTATCTACATATATATCTCTCTATCTCTGTCTCTCTGTCTCTCTGTCTCTCTCTCTATATCTGTCTCTCTGTATTTCTATCTCTCTGTCTCTCTATCTCTATCTATATCTCTCTGTCTCTCTGTCTCTCTATCTATCTCTCTATCTCTATCTCTCTCTCTGTCTCTCTCTCTCTCTCTCTCTCTCTCTCTCTCTCTCTCTCTCTCTCTATATATATATATATATATATATA
>NW_013575169.1:1159-2491 GCF_000499745.2 Eimeria mitis | reverse complement strand
TATATATATATATATATATATATACATATATATATATATATATATATATATATATATATATATATATAGTATATGGATATGATATGTATATTATATATAGATATATTATTAGTTCATCTCTGTAGATATTTATTATTATAAATTTTAATAAAACAAGCAAAAAGAAAAACAATAAAAACAAAAACAATAAAAACAAAATCAATAAAAAAAAAACAATAAAAAGAACAAAAACAATACAAACAATAAAACAATAAAAACAATAAAAACAACAACAAAAAAACAATAATAAAAACAATAATAAAAACAATAGAAACAATAAAAACAATAAAAACAAAAAAAAGAAACAATAAAAACAATAAAAACAATAAATAAAAATAAAAATAGTAATAATAATAATAATAAAGAATGAAAAGAATATACATAAATAGATTTCTATATTATTTTTATTTTATTATTTTATTTTTATATTATTATTATTATTATTATTTATTTATATTATATTATTTTTATATTACTTTTATTATTTTAATATTATTTTTATATTAAGAAAAGAACAAGAAGAATAAAGAAAATAAAATAAAATAAAATAAAATAAAAAAATAAATATATAATACACGGATTTGATTATAATGTAGTTATAAAAAAATATATAAATAAACAACAAAAGACATCCTGCATAGAAAGTATACACTTATTCTCGTCCTTGCTGCTGCTGCTGCTGCTGCTGCTGCTGTTGCTGCTGTTTCTCGGAGACGACAGCAGCAGCAAGCGCTCTCCTTTTGCAGCAGCAGCAGCAGCAGCAGCAGCAACAGCCGCAGCAGCAAGAGCAGCAGGGCAAGATGCTTCTGCCGGGTGTTGTTTCCTCCCCTCACCGACTAGCTAGCTAGCTAGCTAGCTAGCTAGCTACCTCGATGGCTAGCTAGCTAGCTGATGATTGCAGTAGTAATTAAATATCTAGCTAGCTAGCTAAAGGGCTAGCTAGCTACCTGAGTGTTTAGCTAGCTGTATAGCTAGCTACCTGTGTGTCTAGCTAGCTAGCTAGCTAGCCATTTGAGTGCCTAGCTAGCTAGCTAGCTAGCTAGCTAGTTGAACGTCTAGCTAGCTAGCTAGCTAGCTAGCTAGCTAGCTAGCTGAGTGTCTAGCTAGCTAGCTAGGTAGCTAGCTGACGACCGTAGTTCTTGCCCCTTGCTGATGCTGTTGCGGTGTACGTACAGCTGAAGATGTGAATGCATGCAGTTTGGGGCTGTGTTGTTTGTTTGTGTTTATTTTTGTCTTTTTTTATTTTATTTGATGTTGTTGTTTGGTTGTTAAGAAAACTGAAAATATTTTATT
>NW_013575168.1:483-2491 GCF_000499745.2 Eimeria mitis | reverse complement strand
AGCAGCTGCTGCTGCTGCTGCTGCTGCTGCTGCTGCTACAGTAATAAGACTTTCTCTGCCACGCGAAGCCGGGCACTCTTTGCTCTGCAGCAATCACCGCGAGTGCAGCAGCAGCAGCAACAGCAGCAGCAGCAACAGCAGCAGCAGCAGCAGCAGAGCGAACCTTGGCATCCCTGTACGTTTGTACAGGAATCTGCAGTGTCATTCGTTTGGGGTTTCTGTGTAGGGCAGCTTAGGGTTTAGGGTTTAGGGTTTAGGGTTTAGGGTTTAGGGTTTAGGGTTTAGGGTTTAGCTTGCCGCGCATTGGAGGCGACTTCTTCTGCTGTTGGCTTTATGTAACTCTGCGGAGACAGGAGACAGACAAAGGAGACAATAAGAAATAAATAAAATAAATAAAATAAAATAAATAAAATAAAATAAAATAAATAAATAGATAAGAACGGAGACACATGGAGAGAGACAGAGAAGGAGAGAAAAAGGAGACAGTCGTAGATGCAGAAAAAACAGAAAAAAAGGAGACAGATATAGAGACACAAAGAAGAGACAAAACAGAGACAGAGAGAAAAAAGAAAAGAAAGGAGACAGATAGACACACAAAGAAGAGACAAAACAGAGAGAGAGAAAGGGAGACAGAGAGACGGGGACAGAGAGAGACAGAGAGAAACAGAGACAGAGACAAACAGAGACAGAGACAGAGACAGAGATACAGACAAAGAGAGAGAAATAAAAAGACAGAGACAGAAAGAAATAGAAATAAAAAGATAGAGGCAGAGAGACAGAAAAATAAAAAGACAGAGACAGAGACAAAGACGGAGAGATAGAGGGACACAAACAGAGACAGAGAGACAGAGAAAGAGACAGAGAGAAGGAGACAGAAAGACAGAGACAGCCAGATAGAGAGACAACACACAGAGAGGAGACAGACACATATAGCAAAGCCCCAGGAGAGATAAGAAAAAAGCACGAATGCTGCNAACACACAGAGAGGAGACAGACACATATAGCAAAGCCCCAGGAGAGATAAGAAAAAAGCACGAATGCTGCAGCAGCAGCAGCAGCAGCAGCAGCAGCAGCGGCAGCAGCAGCAGCAGCAGCAGACAGAACAGCAGCAGCAACAGCAACCTGCTCCAGTACCTTGAAGAGGGGCCTCCACCCAGCCTTCGCGTCAGCAGCAGAACCAGCAGCAGCAGCAGCAGCAGGAGCAGCAGCAGCAGCAGCAGGATATCTTCCTCGCCATCCTTTCCTCAAGGGGTCCTCAACTAGAGTTGCTGCTGCTGCTGTTGCTGCTGTTGCTGCTGCTGCTGCTGCTGCTGCTGCTGGTGACAGTTTGTGTCTCTGAAATGCTGCTGCTGCTATTTTATCTTCGATAGAATGAAACGACAGCAGCAGCAAACGGCCAGCAGGGCGCAGCAGCAGCAACGACTGCAGCAGCAGCTGCTGCAGCGCGAGTGTCTCCTCGTTGATATACATTCGGAACGCCTGTAATACAAAACCCTAAACCCTAAACCCTAAACCCTAAACCCTAAACCCTAAACCCTAGAAAAAGTAAACAACTGTCTCCGCAGAGAAAGGATAGACAAAAGGAGACAGACAAAGGAGACAGACAAAGGAGACAAAAGGAGACAAAAGGAGACAAAAGGAGACAAATAAAGACAAGGAGAGACACATAAAGAAAACAAACAAATACAAGAAAATACAGAAAAGACAGACGGAGACAGATTAAGATAAAAGGAGACAGATACAGAGAACAAACAAAGACAAAAAGAAAAAGGAAAAGACAAATGGAGACAGATACAGACAAATGGAGACAGAGAAAGACAGGAGGAGACAGAGAGAAACAAGAGGAGACAGACAAACACAAAAAGATACACACAAAGACAAAAGGAGACAGATAAAGACAAAAGGAGACAGATAAAGACAAAAGGAGACAGAAAAAGGAGACAGTATAAAGCCTAGGTTTGACCTGAAAGACTCTGGCGAGGGTCCTTCGCTCCTCCTTGGGGGACGC
>NW_013575168.1:0-242 GCF_000499745.2 Eimeria mitis | reverse complement strand
AGCAGCAGCACACGAGCAACAGCCACTGTGGCAGCAGCAGCTTGCTGGGGGGCACAGCAGCAGCAGCAACAGCAGCAACAGCAACAACCAGCAACAGCAGCAACAGCAACAACAGCAACAACAACCGCAACAGCAGCAGCAGCAATAACAGCAGCAACAACAGCAGCAACAACAGCAACAACAGCAGCAGCAGCAACAGCAGCAGCAGCAACAGCAGCAGCAGCAGCAACAGCAGCAGCAGC
>NW_013575167.1:743-2491 GCF_000499745.2 Eimeria mitis | reverse complement strand
GCCCGGGTTCTCTGTGAGAGGCACCAGGCAGCGCAACCGCCTCCAAGCCCCCCAAATAAGCAGAATATGCGCAAATCTCCTTGTACTAATGTTTTACATGTATTTTAAATAAATATAACATATTAAAACAACAATCTAAGGGTGCACCCCTGGCGAATTTCCTCATTAGCCTTCGGCCTGCGGGTGACCCTAAAGTTTGCTCGTCTTCAGCGGTCAGAAGGCAAACACTCCACGACTTCTTTGATCTAACTGAAATCAAGTCTCTATTCAGCATAATATTCTATATAGTCTTTTTATTAAGTGTATTTTACCCAACATTTCAGTTCGTAAGCGTGAACAAAGGCAGTGAGTGGGCCGCCGGTCCACTGGTGCAGATTTAGCGGTGGCGAGCGCAGTGTGTGGGCAAAACGCATTAAAAACGTGTATCGGCCTGAAATATACAGAAATAATTAATATTGAAGGACCCCCGAGACCTTTTCATGTTTACTGGGTCCTCTTCCTGTTCCAAGAGATGCCGTGGTCTGAGACCTCAGAATAGGCTCACGACATCTGTAGCGCAAGTCAGAGACTAACATTCAGAAAGTCATGACCGCCGCACTCCATAGGCATACAGGTAATTGCCCGACCTTACGCCTTTCTCAGTGGCGGCTGCCTCGTACGAACAGACTGACGACAGATTAAAACGACAGGGCTACGGAATGAACAACACCTTCGTGCACACCTTGGTAGGGCAGCACTACATGAGCAATAATCCATAGTACCAAGCCAGCGTTTGCCGCTTTGTCCACTGTTAGACAGCCCTAAAGAGGATTCCACCCCTCATTCATCGTTAACAAGGCACAACAAAGCAGCGGCAACCTTACGGCCTCTCTTAAAGTGCTTTATAACTTGCATCATGTGAGGTTGTCCAATTAACACTGCTTCTAACATGAACCGATGAAAGTGCTCCTAGGTCTCTGAGCTTCTCAGCTCCGCTGCAGCCCTGAGGCCACATCTACAGCATGGCCTCTGGTTGTTACCTCCATTCCTTCTGCCGTCTGTATCTGAGAATGTGGGCAGAAGCAGCGCATTCTTTGGATTAGAATGGCAAGCCCAATGCATCCAAGCAGGCACGCTTAGGAAAAGGAAGCGGAATGCAAGCAAACAAACACTTCTAGGGGGGACGAAAGCCCACTGAGCCAATAGAGTGGCTGATCAGCAATATTATTTTCCTGTTTGTACGCGGTTTCAGCTATTCACGGACTTGAAATGCATGCGGACTGACTTCCAGTCCAAGATGCAAATACAGCGCCCAAGGATCCAACTCGTCAACCGCATATACTGGAGCTGTGCGTGCTTTTCACGAGCTCTCGCCCAGTACGCTTCCTTGCACTTTTGCTGCCCTTAATTAAACAGTGACTGTGCAACGCCTTGCTGTGGATGGCATGTAGCACCATGAAAGACCTTGAACTCATGTTGTCTTGAAATCAGATGTTGTTAGGAGCTTCAGCGCTCTGCGACGAGTGTTCCACCCCTCCTCTCCTACCTTCAGCATATTTAGCATTGTAATCATTCTTAGCAGGCAAGAGTGAATGCTATTCTATGGGCGAATACAGCAGGCACTGATAGTTTAAGGCTTAGGGGGCAATGCGATGCCTAACGAGCGCTCGGAAACCTTCAAGCTAAGGCGTTTGTTCAGCGCACTAGAATGTACCTTTTGGGAGTTTCGCCACCCCAAGCATGAGCTATAAATTTGGTAGCTGTACCCC
>NW_013575167.1:0-574 GCF_000499745.2 Eimeria mitis | reverse complement strand
GCATTGTATGTCCTTGAATTCCTATAAAAAGCCTGATTAAATGTGCGGTTAGGAGCACCCGGCTCCCTACGCGACTGTACAGGCATGGGTCAGAAAGTTTCCCTAACCAGAGCCCTTTAGCTCAGAATGCCTTGAAGCCTTCGTTAGACTCCATGTCTAACGATTGCTTGCGCTAAACAGATTCTTCATTAAGCGAACCATAGGTTGAGTGCAAGGTGGAAATAAATCCACAGAGCGCTCAAAAGAGAACAACGCCAACTGCTGCAGCAGCAAAGCCAAGGAACGTAGGCAATGCTGGTGCAGAGTTTTTTTTGAGCCCAGCGTTGATCTGATCCCATTGGTCTTGCCTGATACACACACGTAACTCTCGAGGGAAATCGACAGAGCGCTCAAAGGAGTAGAACGTCAACTGCTGCAACGTCAACTGCTACAGCAGCGAAGCCAAGGACGAAAGGCCGTCCAAGCACGCATTATAGCTCTGAGCTGACATGAAGCCATGAACGGTAGATGAAGTTCACACATGCATTCAACTTACGTGTATGGGGCTTTGTTGGTCGTCAGGGCATTCGGCGTG